>NC_133324.1:943961863-944263363 GCF_042186555.1 Aquarana catesbeiana | reverse complement strand
TGCAGCTGATGAGTCAATGGTTGTTAAGGACGCAATGCTTAACAACCAGCTATTCTTCACACAGAATTCTAATCGGTTGTTCATTTTTCAACCAATCCGAATTCTAATCATTCTGAAAATGTGCAAGTCATTCGAAAAAGAATAAACAGAACACATTTTAACCTATTTCAAATAAATTCGTTACTATTTGTTACTATTTAATTTGGAGATTGGGATACATCCCAATCTCTGAATAACCCAAAATTTGTCTGAATTTGTATTCGGACCAGAACAAATAGCACGTCTCTAATTTCCACTGATCATCTAGGTCAGTGTTTCTCAACTCCAGTCCTCAAGGTGCACCAACAGGTCATGTTTTCAGGATTTTCCTCAGATGATTTTCCTCAGATGAAACAGCTGTGGTAATTACTAAGGCAGTGAAACTAATAAAATCACCTGTGAAAAAAATGGGAAGCCTGAAAACATGACCTGTTGGGGCGCCTTGAGGGCTGGTGTTGAGAAACACTGATCTAGGTAATGTCATTGAGCAACAAATGCCCCCAGTGACATTTTGGCTAGTGTAATGCCCAGTTATATTGGCGGTCAGTGAAAATTGCTCTGTTGGCACTTGTTTACATTTTTAGCTGCCAATGTCATTCCTGGGAAAAACTATTCTCAGAGGATTGCTTTTCATATACACTTGACAGGTGACTGAGAGGTGATATGCTGCCTCCTCACTGCCTGTTTTAACCTCCCTGGTGGTATGATTATGTCAGATTTTTGCGTCTCAAAGCGGTACATTGTTTTGCATGGAAATTTGGCATTTTATATTGGTAGGCCTGTAATTCTTAGTATTAACTCACTTAAATCTGTCCAAACAAGAGTCTGCAGCAAAGAACAGAGAGAAGCACACCGCTCCAGGCAAACTCAGATGCTCACCACCGTGGAAGACGAACAAGACAAGGAATTGGTCGCACACTGGAACTCCAAATTATCTCGATGTCATCTTTATTGTCAAAAAAGGGTCAGACAGATACAGGCAATGGTAGACGTTTCACAAGCGATAGCTTGCTTGTTCACAGAGGGTTGTGAACAAGCAAGCTATCGCTTGTGAAACGTCTACCATTGCCTGTATCTGTCTGACCCTTTTTTGACAATAAAGATGACATCGAGATAATTTGGAGTTCCAGTGTGCGATCAATTCCTTGTCTTGTTCAAACAAGAGTCTAGTAGACATCCCGGGTATGATAACGTTTGAAACACGAAATCATAAATTATATTATAATAAATAACTATAAATAATTATAACAAATAATAATATAATAATAATAAAATGTATTCAATAATGTAATCAAATCAAAAACACAGAAATTTGCTCAGTTGCAGAATTGTCGCTGTTGTTACTTTCAGTGTCTGATGACGAATTTCCCCACAAATTACTATCGCCCAATTCTGCAAGTGATTCTAATTTACTATCGCTGTTTTCTAGCTGGTCTAAAACCACTTGTGATGTAAAGGGACACTTTTTGGATGCCATGGAGTATATAGTATATATATGTATATATGTGTATATATATATATATATATATATATATATATATATAATAAAACTGCATACAGGGCACTGGACAAAGCATTACTGACAAAAAGGATGTGAAATGATTTGATACAGTAATATAATCTGTAAGATTACAGTGTACTGTATGTATTATGCTTTTTTCACTTTTTGAATCTGGCGCCAGTCTCTGCCCCATGCGTAGCGACACTCGCAAGGAACGGAGCCCGACACAGTGATAGATTGCGTGGAGGACACAGCCCACACACACAGCACAGGGGGAGACATTGCAGGAACCTGGGGACAAGGTAAGTAACTTTGCCTGGATCCTGCGATGCAATCCAGAGTGTGGCTCGGGGTTACCGCTTTTGGTAATGAAAATTCGCCTCGAGCCACACTCGGGATTACCACTAGGGAGGTTAAAGGAGAAGTATGGCCAAAGTTATGTCGGCCATATTTCTCATGTGGGTCACAGGACTGCAATTTGTTCTGCACTCCTGTGACTCAGATTCAGCAGAGAGCGGGCTAAAGGCTGATGTCAGCTGACACCACAGAGCTTGTCCAGGCTCTGGACAGATCCCAACAATATGGTTAGGATCTGCCTAGATGCCTAATCAGCAGCTGGTTCAGACTTTCATTGTGCCACTGACAGACTGAGCCAGCCACTCCCACCCCCTCCACAGCCCGACACTCCAGTGAGCGCTGGAGGGAATAGCAGAGAGCTGGTGACTGACAGTCATCACTCTGCTCACTGAAGACCAAGAACTGAGCGATCAGCAGTCATGTGAGAGGTGGTGGAGGATAGCTGCAGGATCTGACCACCACATCATAGGTAAGTATAAATGTTTTTTTTTTTTTTTTAAACCACAATTCTCTTTTAACCCTTTAAAGCCTTCAGTACTGCACTGTATGCATTACACATGGTTGCAGGGTGGTGTTGGTCGGAGGGTGGCAGTAAAATCCCTGTTTGTGTAGCTCCCTTATTGAAAATGTAAATGAGCCCTTACATTGATTGGTGGCATATATTTTTATCAGGTTAGAAAAATAAACTTTACAGTAACACGAGGGAGGGCATGGTTAGAAGGAAAGCTCACTTTTCGCTTTAGTGAGATTTATTGTGAAACACCCACAATGTTAGGGCTCATTCACACTACTGGTTAGAGGGTGGTAAAACCATGCAGTTAAGTAGAGTTTTTAAAGCCCCACCTGCTACCCCCTTGTATAGGCAGTGGCTGGGGGGTGGCTGCAGTCATGATGCTTTGCTTCACAGCAGGAATTATACACCCCGATGCTTTTGCCAGGTGCTAGCGCCCACCAAACACAACCCAGTCAAGTAAATGGGTACGGCTCTGTAGCTGCTCTGTAACTTCTTCCTCTCGCTCTGGAACTGCCTGAAGTCAAAATCTGGTGGCAGGGGAAGAGGGAGAGGTTGCAGCATGGACAGATGATGATTGGCTATGACTTAGTAAATGATTCCATAGATTCCTCCCTATGCTGGCCGAGGCACTAGAATTACATTGTCTTGTATCTGACTAATGTTCTGAAAGATAGGAGAAACCCTGCTGTGTGTACATAGGGGGGCTGACAGTGCTGATAGTATCAGCAGCCGGGTCTCCCTGCAGTCATCCTGACAAGAAGGAGACCCGGACTCTAAACTGTGAATCTCATCCCAAGGCACCCAAGATGGCTGCTAATGGGGTGCTATGGGGGTGATAGGGGGAATTTTGGGGGTGCACAAACCTGACACCACCCCTGATTAAAAGGTCAATTGGTTGTGTTTGTTCATCAGGCCAAACTATATTTTTTTTAGAGAAGTGCAGGGTTTGGATATTTAGTATTTTACTGTATGAATTTTTAGGCTACATTTCAAATGATCACCAATACCAGAAAAGTATAATTTTTTAAAATTTTCTGAAAGTCCTTGAAAAGGCTGTATACTGTACTTTATGTCTGTAATAATGAGGATGCTTATTATGCAATTTTCCTTTATAGAACAGATTGATATCATGCAGTGCTTTGGCCATAGCTTCTACAGCATAATAAATTCGTGGAGAGAGTCCTTGATGTAGAATATTAAATAAATTTGGATGCTCTTCTTCTCGCAGAGACCCATTAATGCTAAGTAGACATAATATGGTATTGTTTCTATTTTCTTTGTTTTCAGACATACACTTTGCAATTGATAAAAAATAGATGGAATCCGATGAATTATTTAAGGTATAAGTCTTGTCAATTCTATCAAAAAAGTGTTCTTTATTTGGAATGAATAAAGGGTATAAATCCAGAACCAAGCTACCATTTAAGAATTCATATAAATTATATCCTGTATAGCTGAGAGATCTCAGAGGAGGAACAATAAATGTTTTATCATCAATGGCATTATTTCTAAGGAAAATTTGAAGAAATAAATTGCTACTGATAAAAGATCCACATAATATAATTACTTTAGCACTGGAGTTTTTAATAACAAAAATTACATTATTTTTAATTTGTTCTACCTTAAAGTAATCATACGAACTAGACACAAATGAAACTGAATATTCAACACAAATACCATTACTTTTCATGTACTTTATTAATATCTCCTTATCTTTGTCTCCGGCATCATCTTGTGATGCAAATATTCCAACCCACGTCCAGCTAAAATGTTTCAACAACTTAATAACAGCCATATAATGAACATGGTCATTCTGAATTGTCCGGAATACACGAGGATAGAGAAGCCTATTTGTTAGAGAATAGTCCGTAGCTCCATAACTGATCTTCAAAACAGAAAAACAGTCATTATTTTCAATGTTTGTGGACAATATTTGGAAAAATTTCCAAAAGGTCAAATGAATTGGGAACTATGACTAAAATCTAGACATATAATTGTTTATACTTATTTAATATTTATTAGTTATATTAACCATTTGACCTCCGGAAGAATTACCCCCCTTAGTGACCAGACCATTTTTTACTATACAGCACTGTGTTACTTTAACTGCGTGGTCATACAATGCTGTCCATAAATTAAATTTATGTCATTTTTCCCCACAAATAGAGCTTCCTTTTGGTGGTACTTGATCACCACTAGGTTTTTTTTTTTTTTTGCACCATAAACAAAAAAGGCCTAAAATTTTTGCAAAAAAACCCCAATATTTTTTACTTTCTCCTATAAAACATATCCAATAAAGAAAAAATCAATTTTCTTCATGAATTTAGGCCAATATGTTTTCTGCTACATATTTTTGGTAAAAATAAATTCCAATAAGTGTATATTGATATTGGTTCTACAAACGGTTGTATACACTGGAATTCTAATTAATTATTTTTTTTATACTTGTAATGGTGGTGATCAGTGACTTATAGCAGGACTGAAATATTGTGATGGACAATATGACATTTTTGACACTTTGTGGGAACCAGTGACACTAATGCAGTGATAAAAATATACACTGTCACTGTACTAACGACAATGGCTGGGAAGGGGTTAAATATCTAGGGCGATCGAAGGGTAAAATGTGTACCTAGCCAGTGTGTATGTGTACACAGTGTGGTGTTTTTATTAAGGGATGTGCTGAATTTTATTCTCTGCTTTGAAAGGGAAACAAAATCCACCACATCCCTGCAGACGGAACAGAGCTCTGCATTGTTTACATATGCAGAGCTCCATCCTGGGTCTCTCCTCTCTGATCAGCGGATGTCAGTGGACACCCATTGGCTGGCACCCGCTGATTTGGATCTGCTGTGACTAATCACAGCAGAAGCAGTGCGCCAGCAGCATGTGGAAGTGCAGATCACATAAATATACAGTATCTCACAAAAGTGAGTACACCCGTCACATTTTTGTAAATATTTTATTATATCTTTTCATGTGACAACACTGAAGAAATGACACTTTGCTACAATGCAAAGTAGTGAGTGTACAGCTTGTATAACAGTGTAAATTTGCTGTCCCCTCAAAATAACTCAACACACAGCCATTAATGTCTAAATCGCTGGCAACAAAAGTGAGTACACGCCTAAGTGAAAATGTTCAAATTGGGCCCAAAGTGTCAATATTTTGTGTGGCCACCATTATTTTCCAGCACTGCCTTAACCCTCTTGGGCATGGAGTTCACAAGAGCTTCACAGGTTGCCACTGGAATCCTCATCCACTCCTCCATGATGACATCACAGAGCTGGTGGATGTTAGAGACCTTGCACTCTTCCACCTTCCATTTGAGGATGCCCCACACATGCTCAATAGGGTTTAGGTCTGGAGACATGGTTGGCCAGTCAATCACCTTTACCCTCAGCTTCTTTAGCAGGGCAATAGTTGTCTTGGAGGTGTGTTTAGGGTCGTTATCATGTATCATGGATTACTGCCCTGTAGTCCAGTCTCGAAAGGGAGGGGATAATGCTCTGCTTCACTATGTAACAGTACATATTGTCATTTATGGTTTCCTCAATGATCTGTAGCTCCACAGTGGTGGCAGCACTCATGCAGCCCCAGACCATGACACTCCCACCACCATGCTTGACTGTAGGCAAGACACACTTCTCTTTGTACTCCTCACCTGGTTACTGCCACACACGCTTGACACCTTTGAACCAAATACGTTTATCTTAGTCTCATCAGACCACAGGACATGGTTCCAGGTATCCATGTCCTTTGTCTGCTTGTCTTCAGCAAACTGTTTGTGGGCTTTCTTGTGCATCATCTTTAGAAGAGGCTTCCTTCTAGGACAACAGCCATGCAGACCAATTTGATGCAGTGTGCGGAGCATGGTCTGAGCACCGACAGGCTGACCCCCCACCCCTTCAACCACTGCAGCAATGTTTGCAGCACTCAAATGTCTATTTCCCAAAGACAACCTCTGGATATGACGCTGAGCACGTGCACTCAACTTCTTTGGTCGACCGTGGCAAGGCCTGTTCTTAGTATAACCTCTCCTGTTAAACCTCTGTATGGTCTAGGCCACCGTGCTGAAGCTCAGTTTCAGGGTCTTGGCAATCTTCTTATAGCCTAGGCCATCTTTATGTAGAGCAACAATTCTGTTTTTTTAGATCCTCAGAGAGTTCTTTGCCATGAGGTGCCATGTTAAACTTGACCAGTATGAGATAGTGAGAGCGATAACACCAAATTTATCACACCTGCTCCCCATTCACACCTGAGACCTTGTAACAATAACAGTCACATGACAGGAGGGAAAATGGCTAAATGGGCCCAATTTGGACATTTTAACTTAGGGGTGTACTCACTTTTGTTGCCAGCGGTGTAGACATTAATGGCTGTGTGTTGAGTTATTTTGAGGGGACAGCAAATTTACACTGTTATAAAAGCTGTACACTCACTACTTACATTATAGCAAAGTGTAATTTCTTCAGTGTTGTCACATGAAAAGATATAATAAAATATTTACAAAAATGTGAGGGGTCTACTCACTTTTGTGAGATACTGTATGTGATTCTGAAAATCTGCTATAGGGCAGTAGTGAACTGGTTAAAAACCATATTTATTTCTATCATTTACATATATTGGTTTTAAAAACCCCACGGTAGAGATGGAATTGGAATTTGCCTGTTGATGAATTTTCGATGAATTTTCATCATTTTGGGCAAATTCACAATAAGTTAGAAGGCTGGCCGCATCCTGAATTTGTAGGAGCAGTCTGAGGGCTATATATCCCTCATCCTGCTCTTTCAGATCCTCGTCGGCTCATTTCTGGGTCAGCCAACACGTCATTTCTGGGTTCAGGGCAGTTCGGTCACTTCCGGTTTTGGCTAGGAGACCAGCAGCACGGTCGGCTGCAGGAATTGTCGGTTCCTTCTCCTGGTTGTTGCGGTACCGGTAGGTGCGGGCGGGTGGCATCAACGCATGCCACCCATCCCACTCAGGTGCACGCTCAGGTGCCGGCCCGAGCTCAGTCGGGGGGTCACGATCGCAGGGGTATGTCGGCTTGGGGGGTCGCCCTAGAGGTTGCTTTGTGCCTTTTTTACTGCCCCAATCGCTCACCCTCATGCTGCAAAGGCAGCAGATGGGTGTGTTGCATGTCACAACATTAGCTCACCCTTGTCAGCAGGGATCAGAGGCCAGATGCCAGTGCAGGGGGGGTTAGGTGTGTGTTTTCCCTGGCTACTCTCCGGGCACAGCACCATCACCAGGTGTGACCGGGGGGCGGGATGAAGGCGATCAACTGACACCGGGCACACCGCACACACATCGCTTACTTCCAGCTGTGCAGTGTCATGTAAGCTGAGTGCTGATTGGCTGATGGAGTGTCTTCCTCAGTGAGGCCTGTCTCCTCCCCTGTGACATGTGTCTCCCAGTGACAGCCCAGTGACTGCTGAGGGCTGAGGGCTCACTGTTATCATACACTGTCCACACAAAAAAAAAGTCCCATTGTTAATAGCTGTGTTAATAAAGTGGAGAAAAAAAAAAATAGGTTCCGTTTTGTCAGTATCAATACTCCTTGGGGTCACTGATCCAGGGAGGGGGGGGTGCAGTCCAGCAGATGGGGGGCTGATTCCTGGGGTAGCTCCACTTCCATGGTCTTTTCATGATACATGCCTCACATCGTTTTCCGTCATAGCGGTTCTGTCATAGCGTGTTTCTGTCATAGCAGTTCCTGTCAAAACTCATTTTGCTCTGTCTCCCTTGTTCCCAATTGCTAATGGAACCCACCAGGGGTGCCCACTCTAGCCTCTATTGTTTGCACTCTGTGTTGAACACTTGGTTGCATCCATCCGCAGAAACCTAAGCATTCGGGGTATCCCAGTCAGAGGGAAGGAGTTTAAACTATCACTATTCGCAGATGATGTCATACTCACCCTGACCCAACCTAGGATCTCCCTACCCAACTTGCATGCTGAACTCAAAACCTATAGGTCCCTCTCAGACTATAAAATAAATGCGACCAAATCTGAGGCACTTCCAATTAACATCCCGGGAGCCAAAGTGCACTACCTGCAGCAGTGCTTCCCCTATAACTGGAAGACCTCATCCCTGAAATATCTAGGGGTTCATATTACCCCGACCTTTGCCACCTTATACCAAGTGAACTTCCCGCCCCTGTTTCACTCAATAAGAGATTTACTGCAAAAATGGAAGATTTACTGCAAAAATAGAAGACCCACCTCCTGGGGAGAGTGGCCTCTGTGAAGATGACCAATCTCCCTAAACTCCTGTATTTATTCCAGACACTGCCTATCCCTGTCCCTTATGTACAACTAAAAAAGATTCAAGCGGATTTGATACGCTTTGTCTGGAACTACAGGAGGCACAGGATACCCCGTTCGGTCTTGATGGCATACTGCTCCGATGGGGGGCTGGCGTTCTCTGACCTGGTAAAATATTATCAAGCGACTCAATTGAGCACCTTGATCTACTGGTTCCCTCAACAATCCTATAATAAATGGACAGAGATTGAAACGATATGGCTCACACCTATACACCCGATCCAAACAGTTTACTCTGCAGTGCGAACCCTGGAGGTGGACCCTGGTAGGCTTTTGGGGTCTATGTCTCAACTCTGCTCTGTTCTGCTCTTTGCTCTGGTGCAAAATGTCCCAGGCATATGAGCTCAGTTCAGAAAAGTAACTGCTAACATCTTTCCTCTGCAGCCTGCTGGTCTCACTCACCAGATGTCTTCACCCTGGGCAACGCGGAACTTATTCCACTTTGGCCACTTGGTAGAACCTAGATCACGCAAATTACTAACTGTCAGAAACCATGAATCAGACTGAACAGAAGTACAGTTAAATCACACTTGTTTAATAATAATAAAAAAGGGTAAACAGAGTAAACGTAGTCAAAACATAGCCAGAGTTCAGGAACCGGAACAGATAGTCAGACAAGCCAAAACTTCAGGGAACCAGAGATGAGTAGAACAGCAAGCAGGATCTGGAGCCAGAAGGAATGTCAGCCAAGCAAGTCTTTAACAGGAACACAGAAGAGCGTCTCTAGAGATGTGATCAAGGTGAAGGCAGAGATCATCTGGGCTGGATGGCTTATGTAGGCAGGACTGACGAGCAGGATATCATCAACAGGTGAGTCACCCTGGAGAGATGGGATCTGATAATTATTCGACAGCTGAGCAGCCAGCTTTGAGAAGGAAGGGCTGAGCCCAGCCCTGACACTAACGTTCACTGAACTCCAGGAAAAATATGACATGCCTCGCCAGGTGTTTTATGGATATCTGCAAATATGCAGCTATGCTCAATCCTTTGCCCTAAATCTCCATTTCTCAGCGCAATCTCCCTTTGAGAGCTTAATATTAGAGGGATCTGCATGCCAGGGTCTGATCTCCGACATATACTGGCTACTAAAATCCTACTCTATACTGAATCAGGGTAAACATGCCTACATGCTCTGCTGGGAAAAGATATTGGGAGAAGAAATTCCTGAGATGACATGGCAGACGATCTGGTCCCAGGCGGCTAAAAGCTCCTTCTGTACGCTCTACAAAGAGAACGCTTATAAAATTCTTTACTTTTGGTACCTGAGGCCAGACATACTCCATGTTATCAACCCCTCTAGCTCTGATCTGTGTTGGTGCTGTCAAGGGGACAAAGGTACCCTTTACCATATTTACTGGAGTTGCCCCATGATAGTGACCTTCTGGATGGAGACACAGTGCTTGTTGTTCCGCCTCTTTGGGGTACAGGTCCCCATGATGCCAACATTTTTTCTACTTGGTGTGTCACCATTACAAATTGCCAAACCATCCAAGAAGCTACTTAGACATGTCCTGACAGCTGCACAATGTCTGGTCACCCTCAACTGGAAGCGGCACTCCCCACCCTCCCAAGAAGCTCTGTACACCAGAATAAAAGATGTGGAGCTAATGGAAAATATGACATCTAGATTACAGGATAGGTTGTAAATGCACGATAAGGTCTGGGAGGAGTGGCATCGCCGAGAGGATGCGCCATGAGCCAATGGTTGAGATACTACCTTACTTTCCCATCTCTTCTTTCTTATCTTACTTTTCTAAATGATCCTGCAGCAATTACTGCCACAATGTCTGTAGTGGCTATATCCCTGTTCTAGCACTGCCCGGAACTTAATGTGTTATGTCTATGTTCTTTTACATGCCGAGGTAACTAATAAAACTGTTATTTGAAAAAAAGTCTTAGATCCAATAAAACTCAGTAACACAGCTCTTTTCTGCACAGCTTCCAGGAAAAACTCTAACCTGTCAGCAAATGAGTCCCATGAGGATGGATTAGCCACATCAAATTTCTCCATGTGTTCCAGAGAAGCCCTGCTGGAGATATTTATAGATGTGTCTCTAAAACACAAGTTCTGATTCTTCACTCAAGCTGATTACCTATGTTTCTGCAGTGTCCATTCACAGAAATCCCATCCTCATCACCAGTTTTGTGTATTTTAAAATGTATTTGAACCATCGACATGGACAGTCATTCAGAGGACTCTTTTACTTAATCCAACACAGACATACAGAAACCTAAGATGCTCTAAAATACATAGCTCTACCAGAACAATAAAAAGAACATATTTACAATGCTTCCCCCTACTGGATGGAGAGCAGTATAACACACTAATACATTGGTTCTCAACTCCTGTTTTCAGAACCCACTAACGGGACAGGTTTGCAAGATAACTGAAATACATCCCAGGTGATATCATTTGCTGCTCAGTGTTTGCAGTATTCTAGTCTGCATCTCCCCAAGGTAATACTTAAAGTCTGGCCTGTTAGTGGGTCCTGAGAACAGGAGTTGAGAACAACTGCACTAATACATAACAGCGTGGATACAGAGGGCCCCATAATCTCTTATTGACCGGGGGCCCCATGAGTTGTAATTCCACCCCTGTGGGCCATTGCTAAAAAACTGACTGAGACCTTGTCATATCTACCAACAGTGATTCAGCTGGAGCCAGCAATGAAGTGTGTGCAGGAGGAGAGTCAAGGAGACTGTATATAGACTATGTATAGGAAGATGTCCCTAAAACTGCTGCCTAAATTTTGTTGCTGAAGTCAAGTGGACATCCCATGACCTCCCATCCCTATCCAACTTGTTAACACTCAAAAAATAACAAAAACAGGGTCACTGACTGTTGTTTGACTCTGGAGTGCCTGTGGGGGGTCTGGTGTGCCTGGCTGTGCAGGAGTGAGGGGTCCAGTTCATCTGTAGCGCCTTAGAAGGTGTTCTACATAAGATAAACGTTTATATGGAGCAGGGAGGAGTTCCATGCACAAAAAAATTATTCTTCACAATAATTTCAGTTGAACATTTTTTTTGTTTCATTGTAGCTACGTTTTATTTGAATTTTGCACTTGATGGTCTTGAGGGCAAAGATGAAAGACCTACCTGTGTATATCCATAAATTCCCAGTATTTGTGCCATTGGAATTGTTGTAACTGAGTAATGATCTCCAATAAATCCCACCAGTTCAGCTTCTCCAGAACATGAGTAGTTAGGGACTGTCTTCTGTAGCCCAGATAAAATGCTTAGAACATCCTTTACAGCCAAACATGGATGTAAACATGAATCTAGCACTTGAAATCCCAGTGTAATATTGGGCAAAATTTCTAGATTCTGGTTAACATTGTGGATAGAAGAAATAAAAGCCAAAAGATTTAGAGGTGATTGTTCTCCTGGACTGTAAAGGGAAAAATATTTATGGCAGAGGAGGGTACATTTAGAAATTACCATTACAATTATTTTGATCTTACATTTAGTAACCTTCAATGGGCCTCTTCTGCACCCCTGACAAGACAGGTACTTACCTGTCCTTGTGCCATTGAAATTAGCAAGATACTAACTTTCCTCTGGAAGAAATAGAGGTTGCAAAATGTCTTCATGGGAGAAGCAGAACTCATCTTACACTTTTAAATATTAGAGATTGAATTTAAATTCAGCAATAATATTCATGTTCAATAAGCAATGAACAAACATTTAAAAATAAATTCCGACTCACACTTGAAGATTGGGAAATCAATTCAGTCAAGTTTGACAGTTTGGCTTTGCTTTGAAGAACAAAGTCAACCTATATTAATTAATTAATACATTTTGTTATGAAGACAGACAAACAAATAATAATAAAAACAGATACCTGGCAGGAAGTTCACCCCCCCCCCCTCCCCAAACTAGGGACTTGTATGTATTATTCTAATCCTCAATCAAACGTCTATCAGATAGACCACATCTTTGTGCTACTCCAACAATTATCTTTAGTTTCTAAAGTGGACATCTTTTCCAGACCCTGGCCAGATGAGAACCCCCTTATTCTGCATTATAAGCTGTCTCTGCATAACAAGCCCTCTTTTAAATGGAGATTGAATAAATACCTGCTCACCACTCAAAGCACATCCCTGCACATCCAAACCACATACAGAATTTCATCTTTAACCACTTGCCGACTGCCACATGCTGATTTACATCAGCAGAATGGCATGGGCAGGCAAAAGGGCGTACCTATATTTGCTGTCTAGTGGGCATGTGTGGGAGTGTGGTTTGGATGTGCAGGGATGTGCCCTGAGTGGTGACAAGGGATTTATTCAATCTCCATTTAAAAGAGGGCTTGTTATGCAGAGACAGCTTATAATGCAGAATAAGGGGGTTCTCATCTGGCCAGGGTCTGGAAAAGATGTCCACTTTAGAAACTAAAGATAATTGTTGGAGTAGAACAAAGATGTGGTCTATCTGATAGAAGTTTGATTGAGGATTGGAATAATACATACAAGTCCCTAGTTTGGGGAGGGGGGGGTGAACTTCCTGCCAGGTATCTGTTTTTATTATTATTTGTTTGTCTGTCTTCATAACAAAATGTATTAATTAATTAATATAGGTTGACTTTGTTCTTCAAAGCAAAGCCAAACTGTCAAACTTGACTGAATTGATTTCCCAATCTTCAAGTGTACAGAAGAATACATATCGGCTTAAACTGTGGAAGAAATTAGTTTTTTATATATTTTTGAGGGATATTTATTATAGCAAAAAGTAAAAAATATTGTTTTTTTTCAAAATTGACGGTCTTTTTTTGTTTATAGCGCAAAAAATAAAAAACGCAGAGGTGATCAAATGCCACCAAAATAAAACTATATTTATGTGGAAAAAAAGGCCATCAATTACGTTTGGGTACAACATCGCCCGACCACGCAATTGTCAGCTAAAGTGACGCAGTGCTATATCGCAAAAAATGCTCTAGTCAGGAAGGGGGTAAATCCTCCCGGGGCTGAAGTGGTTAATCATTTGCATTTAATTCATCATTGCTTTTCTATGGGAAGTTTACAAGGCGAAACTCAGAGGCCACTTGATCCAGATAACTGCTTAGCAAAAAACAACACCAAAGTGAGAGAAAAGAGTTACTAATATAACTTTCCTCCATGAAAAGGGAGTGGAAATCTAATTCATCGCTTTCCAGAAGGGATGGGTCAAGAGTTTAATCCAAACCAACTTTTGGCTGTTCAGACAAAATCACAACTTTTGGGACATTCAGCAAGAATCACTCTGCCGAACATCCCATAATGCATTACAAATAGCTGTCAATGACCACTGGCCAAAGTTTTGGCAGGTGATAAGTTCCACACACTATAAGTCCTTTGTAGATTTGTGGGAGTTAAAATGTTACTAAACCCACAACAGTAAAATTAGTCTGTATATGCAGTAATGCATGCTTGTTGTCACTGTGGAACCTAAGGGGTTAATCCTTTGCATTGTGTAAAAAGGCTGTTTGATCCTGTCATCTCTGATCCTCCTTTTTTTCCACTGTCCCCAATATATATCCTGATAGTAGAGAGCCTTTGGAGTCACTCTGCACATGCTCAGTTTGGTGTATATTGCTAGAGAGTTTTTTTTTTTTTCTTGGGAGGGTGCAGGTGATCAGCACAGAGCCAATCAGCACTGTCCAAACAGAGGGTCAGGGGTCCTGCAGCCTCATAGGACAGTCAGAGGAGATTGAAAACTCCTCCTATAAGCTTTAACCAGAGACTTATAGAAGTCATAAGACTGCTATATACTGCTGCTGAGAAATGGTATTTAGCAGTTTATATTTACTAAAATAATAGCATTTCCATGTTCTGTGTACTGTGGGAGACCAGATATAGTGAATTCAGGGTCCTGGGTTTAGTAACATTTTGCTTGTAGTGTTTCTGTGTTTTTTTTTTTTTTGTTATATTTTTTTATCCTTCAGCTCTATTTTATCAGTTTTTATTTTGTTAAGGCCTTGCATTTAGTATTTTGTATGGGCTCAACAGAATTAAAAGCAGTGTGAATTTGTTGGTGACACCTGAAAAGCTGCCTTTGTTTGCAGTGGAGCCAGGGCCGCGATCAGAGGGGGACAGCCCATACACATGTAGGGGGCCTGGGTTTCCCGAGCAACCCAGCCACCCGGGTCCCATCTATGTCTGGAGCTCCCTCAGGCTGCTTTGGCTGCTGTGCGGGGATACTTTCCAGGTCTGGCCCCACAGCCCGGCCAATTCAGTAGGGAAAGAAGGGAGGTGGGTGGAGACAGAGAGATGACTCTGGGCACCACGATCTGCAGGCTGTGGCAAATAAAATAAAAAAAACCTTTCCCCAGACAAGCGGACTATTTCTTCACTTTTGAGTGCAGGTGTAGTACTCTCCTGTGCCAGACGAGTACAATACAGTCCCAGCCTCTTCTATATTAATCCACAGGGCAGGTTGGGACTGTAATGTACTCATGTATAAACTGAAAATCTTGTGAGCTACCAAAAAATAATAAATCTGAGACTAGATAATCAGCTGCTGGTATTGATCACATCCCATACATCCGTGCTAAACGATTGAAATATATGAAAATACCGCGCTAATCTATTGTCAATATGCAATACCAAATAAAAATGAATTAACTGTGCTAAATATAGTGCCAAAAAAATCAATAATGAGACATAAATCGATCAAATCAATATAAAATAGAGTGCCTAAGTGCTAAGTGACATAATCAATTAGTACAATAAACAAAAATTGCATTAAAGTCCATATAACATGCTTTAAATCTTGCTGTGATGATAAAGTGCTGTAGTGCTTGTGAAAATCAATAACCAAATTTCATCCACAATTCCTCCACGTCTGTAGTGATAATCCACACGTGTTGAAGTGACACCACTCTTGTGTTCCTCCCCTGTGTGAGTATGCTCACCTCAGGGCATGTGACCTCGCAATTAAGCTTGATCTAAACACGCCAGCGAACCAACTCTGGGTTCTGTGTAGATGGATCTGTGATATCCTGTCCAATGGCGTAGTCTCCACATGTATATGAGAAATGAAAACTGGATAGTGTGATACCGTTTATAAAAATATATATATTTTTTCAAACAAAAGCCCCTATGTTGGGCTCTCACATGGTACAGGTGTTCCAGTACATCACTCTGTGACAAGCATAAAAATGTTGAGATTGTGTGTCCCCTCACTGCAAACAGACCAGCTGCTGACTCCTACACCATCCTGTCCCCTCCTCCACGCGTATCGACACAGGGATATGACGTGTCTTCCTCTGGGGGATATGCTTCTGATGGAAAAGTTTGTATTTGAGGCTGGGGGACTTTAATGGTACCATAGCAATGAAGGTACACATATATAAAACAAATAGAGTTTTATTGAATTGACATCAACAAATTTAAAATATACAAATTTAAGAGAGCAACTCTGTCTATCTAAACATAAAAGGTGCAACTGAAATACATGGTAATACCAGTTCACCAAATCTTAATTATGCTGACATGCTCGACGTGTTTCATGGAAATTCACTGCTTTTCAGGAATTTTAGTTTGCATAATAATGTATTAAAGGAACAGAGATAGTATATAGTACTAAAGAATAGAAAAAGAAAAATACATTAATCATAATAAACAGGACATAACATCACAAGAAATGACAACATTATCACAAAGTAATGGTGAGCACAGTAGCCCTCCCTAAAGGTGATCATGGCCCTTACCCAGAGCAGCAACGTGAGTCGCAGTCCAAAAGAGTAGGCCCGCAGCTGCTCTATATACTCCTTTCTTTATAAAGGAGTATTATTACTCTATGTATGCTGTATAGATTGGGGTACATATAGCCCCATTTTTTTCCTTTATAGCTGGCGATAGATGTGAGTCTGAAGTGATCTCCATATACCTATGTTAGCTATATATTTCGGTATACCTACTCGTTATGATACACGATCTGTGAGGACCATGGGGCTGAAATAATCTTCGTATGTCTATCCAAGCTATGTATTCTGGTAGGTTTACTATTTATGATGTACAATGAGATAGCAATAGGAAATACACTAAGAAAGTACTCCAGCGATCTCACACTACCTAAGATCAATGGAAAAAATAAAATAAAAAATTTGACTGTTCACCACAACTAACGCCCTTTGAACAACTCTGCATGCTATCGACTCCTCAAAACCACCTTATATCCGCTACTCACTCCTTACTATTCCTGGATCACAAACCCAATACCTCAAAGGAAAGAAAAGCTTGGGCAAAGGATCTAGACATAGCCCTAACTCCAGAGGATTGGGGAACAATTTTTCTTAACATAAACAAGGGCTCTATTAATGTCTCGACCCAAAAGAATGGGTACAAAATACAGTATTCGGTTACATCAGCATCAGGTGCTTGGTATCTGGTGGTGATCCAAGATTGATTTATTTTTATGAAGGTCAGTTGATTGACCAAGTCAGTGGACAGGCGCACCCTGTGATCAGTTACAAAGCCTCCAGCAGCACTGAATGTGCGTTCTGAAAGAACGCTGGATGCAGGACAGGCCAGTAGCTCAATTGCATACTGTGCAAGCTCTGGCCAGTGATCCATCCTCAAGACCCAGTAACCCAGAGGATTTTCGGTGGGAAAGGTGTCGAAGTCAGATCTTGCCCCTAGGTATTCCTGCACCATGTAAAACAGACGCTGGCGATGGCTGCTAGAACCGATCATACCTTGGGGCTGCGGACTAAAAAAATTGTCTGAACGCATCGGTCAGACGGCCACCTTCTCCATCGCTCCTTCTTTGACTGACCGAAGCCTCAGTAACACGTTGTCCAGGAACAGGAGTTTGCAACCTCCCAGTCTCTGGGAACGCATTGCACAGACCTTTCTGCAAGGCCTCCAGCAGATGTTTCATCCTCTGCTCCCTCTGCGATGGCAAGATAAGGTCCGCAACCTTACCCTTGTAATGTGGATCAAGGAGGGTTGCCAGCCAGTAACGATCCCCCTCCTTGATACCACGAATACGAAGATCATTCTGCAGACTTTGCAGGATCAGGGGGGCCATGCAACGTAGGTTTGTTGAGGCATTCGGTCCGGAGTTCTCTGGGTCACTAAGGATGACATGATCTGCAGCCACCTCCTCCCAGTGACGTACAAGTCCATGGGTTTCTTGGGACTGTAAATGATCCCTTAAAGACTTTTGCTGATGCTGAGTGCCAGGCTCTACCTCCATACTGACACAATCCTCCTCCTTCTCCTCGTCCTCTTCCTGTGTGATCGGCGGGCACGCAGGAACACTGTCTGGATAAAGGGGTCCTTGAGAGCTAAGGAAGTCCTCCTCTTCCTGCCTCTGTTCTGCCTCAAGTGCCCTGTCCATTATTCCATGCAGCGTGTGCTCCAACAGGTGGACAAGGGGACAGTGTCACTGATGCATTCACTGTCACTGCTCACCATCCTAGTGGCCTCCTCAAATGGTGACAGGACAGTGCATGCATCCCTGATCATGGCCCACTAGCGTAGGGAAAAAAAAAGCTCCCCTGACCCTGTCCTGGTGCCATAGTCACACAGGTACTCATTGATGGCCCTCTGCTGCATGTGCAGCCACTGCAGCATAGCCAACGTTGAGTTCCACCTGGTGGGCATGTAACAAATTGGGCAGTTCCTGGGCAGGTTAAATTCCCTTTGGAGGTCTGCCAGCCAAGCACTGGCATTATATGACCAGCGGAAATGCACACAGACTTTCCTGGCCTGCCTCAGGACATCCTGTAAGCCCGGGTACCTGCCCAAGAACCGCTGCACCACCAAGTTAAGGACGTGTGCTGAACAGGGCACATGGGTCAGTTGTCCCTGTTGGAGGGCCGAGAGGAGGTTGGTGCCATTGTCCCAAACCACCATTCCTGCCTTAAGTTGGCGTGGCATCAACCACCTCTGAATCTGCCCCTGCAGAGCTGACAGAATCTCTGCCCCAGTGTGGCTCCTGTTCCCCAAGCACACCAGCTCAAGCCCTGCATGGCATCTTTTGGCCTGCGTACTTGCATAGCCCCTTGAACGCCTATGGAGCACCTCTGGTTCCAAGGACAAAGCACAGGAAGAGGCCATGGAGGAAGAAGAAGAGGAGGGGTGGAGGAGAGAGGTGTGTCAGAATCACTAGTAGTGACATTTTGGAGGCGTGGTGGCGGAACAACCTCCAACACTACTGCACCTTGTCCTGCATCCTTCCCAGCTGCCAGCAGTCACCCAATGCGCCGTGAAACTTAGGTAACATGCCTGTCCATGCCTGCTGGACCATGAGTCAGCGGTAATATGCACCTTACCGCTGGCCGCACTGTCCAGTGAGGCCAAGACATTGTCTTCCACATGCTGGTAGAGAGCCGGAATCGCCTTCCGTGTGAAAAAGTGGCATTTGGGAACCTGTCACTGAGGAACCGAACATTCCACAAACTCATGGAAGGGGTCAGAGTCTACCAACTGAAAAGGTAGCAGTTGAAGTGCTAGCAATTTTGCCAAACTAGCATTCAACCACTAGGCATGTGGATGGCTGGGAGCGAACTTCTTTCTGCGGTGCAGCAGCTGGGGCAGGGAAATTTGCCTGGTACAATCTGAGGTCGGTATACCGATAGCAAATTGCCCGCAAGTACTTGGCTGTGACACACCTAATTCTACACCTTCATTCCTCTCAGTGCAGGTCTCAGAGAGGACTGAAGGTATAGTGGGGTTGGAGATCCCAGCTGATGAGGAGCAAGGAGAGGTTCTGTTTGTTCTTTGGTGTGGGTCTTTTAGGTACGCTTGCCAACGAACTGCATGGCAGGTCAACATATGTCTGGTCAAGCATGTGGTGCCCAAGTGGGAGATGTTTTGGCCATGCGAGATATGCTTGAGACATATGTTGCAAATAGCAGTGGTGCGATCTGATGCACTCGACTCAAAAAAGGCCCACACCAAAGAACTTTTGGAATAACGTGCAGAGACAGCAGCGCCCTGCACATGCGGAGCTCTGCGGTGTGATGAAGTCAACGTGCTGCCCTTAGGCTGGCCCCTGGAGGGCATCCTGCCTCGTTAGTGTTGTGCCTGCTCCTCCTCCTCTCTCCTATCAGGCACCCACGTGGAGTAGGTGACCTCATCATCCCCTCCCTCCTCATCAATGGAGCAAACCTGGCAGTATGCTGCAGCAGGGGGAACATGACTGCCAAATTGCTGTCCTTCTTGGGCACCCTCTCTGTCTGGGCTTACGTTACTGCCTTCCTCTAGCTGAGTACCATCATCTGAGCCTTCAAAACGCTGGGCATCCCCCTGGAGCATGTACCTAACACTGTGGTCAAACAGTTTGGGGGACTCCTCAGGAGGACATGGTGGGGCTACGGAAGGAGTGACTGATGCCGAGGGAAGAGGCCGCATTGGCAGCTGCTTTGCCCTACAACGTACCCTGAGCCTGGGTGCGAGAGGATGAGGAGGATGAGGACGACTTAGTCATCCACTCGACCAAGTCTTCCGCATGTTGCGGCTCAACACGGCCAGCTGCCAAAAAAAAAATGCCAAGCATGTCCCGCGGCCACGTGCTGATGAGGATGCACAAATAATACTACAGGCAGGCAGTTGATTCTGCTAGCTGCAGTATATATACTGATTATACTGCAGCTAGCAGAATCAACTGCCTGCCTGTAGTATTATTTGTATGAGAACACCTACACTTGTCTTCAGGTAGCTATACTGTAGGTGCAACTGTGCAGGGTACACAGTACAATAACTGGAAATATGTCAAGAGCCCACACAAGCACCTGGCTTCAGGTAGCTATACTGTACGTGCAACTGTGCAGGGTACACAGAACAATAACTGGAAATACGTCAAGAGCCCACACAAGCACCTGACTTCAGGTAGCTATACTGTAGGTGCAACTGTGCAGGGTACACAGTACAGTAACTGGAAATATGTCAAGAGCCTACATAAGCACCTGACTTCAGGTAGCTATACTGTAAGGTGCAACTGTGCAGGGTACACAGAACAGTAACTGGAAATATGTTAAGAGTGTACACAAGCATCTGGCTTCAGGTAGCTATACTGTAGGTGCAACTGTGCAGGGTACACAGTACAGTAACTGGAAATACGTCAAGAGCCTACACAAGCACCTGGCTTCAGGTAGCTATACTGCAGGTGCAACTGTGCAGGGTACACAGAACAGTAACTGGAAATATGTCAAGAACGTACACAAGCATCTGGCTTCAGGTAGCTATACTGTAGGTGCAACTGTGCAGGGTACAGAGTACTGTAACTGGAAATACGTCAAGAGCCTACACAAGCACCTGGCTTCAGGTAGCTATACTGTAGGTGCAACTGTGCAGGGTACAGAGTACAGTAGCTGGAAATATGTCAAGAGCCTACACAAGCACCTGGCTTCAGGTAGCTATACTGTAGGTGCAACTGTGCAGGGTACACAATACGGTAACTGGAAATACTTCAAGAGCCTACACAAGCACCTGGCTTCAGGTAGCTATACTGTAGGTGCAACTGTGCAGGGTACACAGTACAGTAACTGGAAATATGTCAAGAGCCTACACAAGCACCTGGCTTCAGGTAGCTGTACTGTAGGTGCAACTGTGCATGGTACACAGTACAGTAACTGGAAATACGTCAAGAGCCCACACAAGTACCTGGCTTCAGGTAGCTATACTGTAGGTGCAACTGTGCAGGGTACACAGTACAGTAACTGGAAATACGTCAAGAGCCTACATAAGCACCTGGCTTCAGGTAGCTATACTGTAAGGTGTAACTGTGCAGGGTACACAGAACAGTAACTGGAAATATGTCAAGAGCGTACACAAACATCTGGCTTCAGGTAGCTATGCTGTAGGTGCAACTGTGCAGGGTACACAGTACAGTAACTGGAAATACGTCAAGAGCCTACACAAGCTCCTGGCTTCAGGTAGCTATACTGTAGGTGCAACTGTGCAGGGTACACAGTACAGTAACTGGAAATACGTCAAGAGCCTACACAAGCACCTGGCTTCAGGTAGCTATACTGTAGGTGCAATTGTGCAGGATAGACAGTACAGTAACTGGAAATATGCCAAGAGCCTACACAAGCACCTGGCTTCAGGTAGCTATACTGTAGGTGCAACTGTGCAGGGTACACAGTACAGTAACTGGAAATATGTCAAGAGCCCACACAAGTACCTGGCTTCAGGTAGCTATACTGTAGGTGCAACTGTGCAGGGTACACAGTACAGTAACTGGAAATACTTAAAGAGCCTACACAAGCACCTGGCTTCAGGTAGCTATACTGTAGGTGTAACTGTGCAGGGTACACAGTACAGTAACTGGAAATTGTGTAAAAACACCTGCCTGCCTTTCAGTATATTAGGAAGTGTCGTGGAAAAATTCCTTTGGGCTTTGTACGCAAATCAACACTGCGCCAAAATGTGCACTTCCAGCGTCTAAATGTACACAAAGCACAAAACAATTCCTTTGTGCTTAAAAGCACGTTTGTATCAAGCTCTTTCGTATAAGGAATTTGAAATACTTCATAGCACCAGGTAGAATCAGGAACAATGCTGCTTCAAGCTGGAGTCTCAAGCGTCTGTCCCTCGAGCACAGACCCTTGGGCTTTTTATTCATTGGAAACAAAAGAATGACAAACAGGAAGTGATCAGCCACAACAGCCAATCACTTCCTCAGTACAAAAATGACATCACAGGAAGTGACAAACAGTAAAGGGGATCGCACTCACGGGAGGGAAAGGAGGAGGAAGTGCACACGCCCCGTCTTAGTCAGCATGGAACTCACCTAATACTGTTCAAAGTAAACAGTATCTAGCAAGCTCATTCTACTGGTTCTTACAGGCTTGAGACTATCTGTGGGTACATTGCCACTGCTGTTGTCAATGTACGGTACGAGTACACAGACAGGGCAGATATCAATGTCCTCTTATAAAAACAGATATGTATCCTAAAATGGATAGCGTAGTTGGCAGGATAGAGAGATGCAATAGGTTTCTCTCGTTATGCGGACTTCGCTTCTCTAATGTGCATAGTCATTTGAAAGCAAGAAGCCCAGGGCATTGCGCTTGGTACCTACAAACCAACAAAGATCCACAGACACAGAGAACACGTCTCAAATCCCATAAGAAGGTTTTCATACTGACCGTTTTTACCACTGGTCTCGATTCAACCCAAGTGCGCTCTGCCCGAGCGCTCCTCGATTAAATCAGACACAGTGAGACAGATGACAAAAAAAAAAAAGTGAAATATTCCTTTAAATATCGTACCTGGGGGGTGTCTATAGTATGCCTGTAAAGTGACGCGTGTTTCCCATGTTTAGAACAGTCCCTGCACCAAATGTCATTTTTAAAGGAAAAAATCTCATTTAAAACTGCTTGCGGGTTTAATGTCATGTCGGGTCATGGCAATATGGATGAAAATCAGTGAGACAAACGGCATGGGTACCCCCCAGTCCATTACCAGGCCCTTTGGGTCTTGTATGGATATTAAGGGGAACCCCGCACCCAAATTAAAATAAGGAAAGGTGTGGGGCCACCAGGCCCTATATACTCTGAACAGCAGTATACAGGCGGTGCAAACAAGACAGGGACTGTAGGTTTGTTGTTAAGTAGAATCTGTTTGTAATTTTGAACATTTTTAACGTGTTTAGCTCCAGCCAAAAAATCTTTTCTAAGCTTTTTGGAAAACATAGGGAAGGGTTATCACCCCTGTGACATTTGTTTTGCTGTCTTTCCTCCTCTTCAGAAGATTTCACCTCACTTTTTTGTCCCAATGAAAAATGTTTTTTGAAAATTTGGGTTTTTTTGTGGAACAAGGATTGGAAAGCATCAGTGGAAAGGAGAAATTGTTTTCCCATATTAACTCTTACAGGAGAGAATTTCCCTTCCTAGGGGTAGATTTCATCTCACTTCCTGTTGTCTCCTTCCGTTTGCAAATAGGAGTCGTTTGTAAGTTAGATGTTTGAAAGTAGGGTCCTGCCCTATATACTCAGCAGAAATTTGGGCCTTAGGTGTTGCTGTGGCCACAACACTGTAAGCCCTCACAGGGCCCTGCTGTGAAATATTAGATCAAGAATTGTAATTACATGCCCCTGTTGAACAGGAGCTGAAAAATTAGGCCTTAGGCACTGGTGCTGGTGCCACAACACTGCAACCCCTCACAGACACTCTAGTTGGAACGCAGGAAAGAGCCCTGCTGCAAAGTATTGCATCAAAATTGTAATTACACGCCCCTGTTAGACAGGGGCAGAAAAATTGGGCCTTAGGCACTGGTGCTGGTGCCACAACACTGCAACCCCTCACAGACACTCTAGTTGGAACGCAGGAACGAGCCCTGCTGCAAAGTATTGCATCAAAAATTGTAATTACACGCCCCTGTTAGACAGGGGCAGAAAAATTGGGCCTTAGGCACTGGTGCTGGTGCCACAACACTGCAACCCCTCACAGACACTCTAGTTGGAATGCAGGAACGAGCCCTGCTGCAAAGTATTACATCAAAAATTGTAATTACACGCCCCTGTTAAACAGGGGCTGAAAAATTGTGCCTTAGGCAATGGTGGTGGCGCCCAGAACCAAAAATGTTCTTACAAGCTATCAGCGTGATGATTGAGGAGGAAGAGGATAATTACTCAGGGATAGTCACTCAGCATCAGCATAGGCAGTCTTTGAAGGGATCTGAGATTTCAAAAAAAATTATTCGGTTACATCAGCATCAGGTGCTTGGTAGCTGGTGGTGATCCAAGACTCATTCATTTTTATGAAGGTCAGCCGATCGACCGAGTCGGTGGACAGACGCACCCTGTGATCGGTTACCACGCCTCCAGCAGCACTGAATGTGCGTTCCGAAAGAACGCTGGATGCAGGACAGGCCAGTAGCTCAATTGCATACTGTGCAAGCTCTGGCCAGTGATCCATCCTCAAGACCCAGTAACCCAGAGGATTTTCGGTGGGAAAGGTGTCCAAGTCTGATCTTGCCCCTAGGTATTCCTGCACCATGTAAAACAGACGCTGGCGATGGTTGCTGGAACCGATCATACCTTGGGGCTGCGGACCAAAAAATTGTCTGAACGCATCGGTCAGACGGCCACCTTCTCCACCACTCCTTCTTTGACTGACCGAAGCCTCAGCAACACGTTGTCCAGAAACAGGAGTTTGTAACCTCCCAGTCTCTGGGAACGCGTTGCACAGACCTTTCTGCAAGGCCTCCTGAAGATGTTTCATCCTCTGCTCCCTCTGCGATGGCAAGATAAGGTCCGCAACCTTACCCTTGTAATGTGGATCAAGGAGGGTTGCCAGCCAGTATTGGTCCTTCTCCTTGATACCACGAATACGAGGATCCTTACGCAGGCTTTGCAGGATCAGGGAGGCCATGCAGCGTAGGTTTGCTGAGGCATTCGGTCCGGAGTCCTCTGGGTCACTAAGAACGACATGGTCCGCAGCCACCTCCTCCCAGCCACGTACAAGTCCATGTGTTTCTTGGGACTGATCCCTTAAAGACTGCTGCTGATGCTGAGTGCCAGGCTCCACCTCCATACTGACACAATCTTCCTCCTCCTCCTCTTCCTCCTCGTCCTCTTCCTGTGTGATCGGCGGGCACGCAGGAACACTGTCTGGATAAAGGGGGCCTTGAGAGCTAAGGAAGTCCTCCTCTTCCTGCCTCTGTTCTGCCTCAAGTGCCCTGTCCATTATTCCACGCAGCGTGTGCTCCAACAGGTGGACAAGGGGGACAGTGTCACTGATGCATGCACTGTCACTGCTCACCATCCTCGTGGCCTCCTCGAATGGTGACAGGACAGTGCATGCATCCCTGATCATGGCCCACTGGCGTGGGGAAAAAAAAACAAGCTCCCCTGACCCTGTCCTGGTGCCATAGTCGCACAGGTACTCATTGATGGCCCTCTGCTGCGTGTGCAGCCGCTGCAGCATGGCCAACGTTGAGTTCCACCTGGTGGGCATGTCACAGATTAGGCGGTTCTTGGGCAGGTTAAACTCCTTTTGGAGGTCCGTCAGCCGAGCACTGGCATTATATGACCGGCGGAAATGCACACAGACTTTCCTGGCCTGTCTCAGGACATCCTTTAAGCCCGGGTACCTGCCCAAGAACCGCTGCACCACCAAGTTAAGGACGTGAGCCAAACAGGGCACATGGGTCATTTGTCCCTGTCGGAGGGCAGAGAGGAGGTTGGTGCCATTGTCGCAAACCACCATTCCTGCCTTAAGTTGGCATGGCGTCAACCACCTCTGAACCTGCCCCTGCAGAGCTGACAGAACCTCTGCCCCAGTGTGGCTCCTGTCCCCCAAGCGCACCAGCTCAAGCACCGTGTCACAAAAGATAGTACTCACCGAGGCCGAGATGCCGAGAGCGGTTTTGCTTTTGCGACTAAGCGCAGTCCGCCCCCTGGAGTTTAGGACAGGGAGTGAACGGCACGAAGAGGCACAAGCTCCCAATGGACCGCAGGTGACTTGCTGGTGGGGTCTTGATAGAGAGGAGCTGTGCAGGTACTGGTAGGCAGGTACAGGCAGGGGGTCAAACACCCGGATAGTACTATGGTACAGCAGGATCTGCAAGGCAAGGTGACAAGATCAAGAGAGTCCAGGTACAAGCAGGAGGTCAGGCTAGGAGACAGGAGACAGTCCAGGTAACAGGCCGAGGGTCAAACACAGGAGATTGGTGGGAATCCGAGTAACAGGCCGAGGTCAGGTCCAGGAGAGAGGCAAGAGAAGTCCAAAAGGCAGATCCGGGTCACAACGGGTAATCAAGCAGAGGTTCAGGAGACAGGTTCAGGTAATACAGGGAGCTGAGACAAACCAGCAATTTGTTTGACCCTCTGAGCGCCTTTTATAGGCAGCCCAGGGAATCACGTGGGGTGTGCGCCAGTGCGCGTGCGTGAGCGCCGTAACGCTGAGCCGCGAACGCGCATGCGCCGAAACGCCGTTCCGCCGGGAATACGTAAAAAACGACCGGACCGGAACGAAGGCTTCTTCTGACAGTGCCCCCCCCGAGGGGTGGCCTCTGGACACCCAAGGTTGACATCAATTCTGGATGTTCTCGGTGAAAAGCCTGGAGAAGTTGAGGAGCATGTAGATTCCTGGCTGGTTCCCAAGAGTTATCCTCAGAAGGATAACCCTTCCATTTGATTAGATACTGCAGCTGTCTGCCATTTTTCCTGCAATTTAAAATTTTTTCTACCTCAAATTCATCTTCTCCGTTGATTAGAACTGGAGGTGGTGGAGGTTTTTCTCTGTCAGGAAAAGGGCTGGGAGCAATAGGTTTTAAGAGGGATGCATGGAAGACTGGGTGCACCTTGTAAGCATCAGGAAGAGCTAATTCAAAAGCGACGGGGTTGATTACCCTTTTTATTTTAAAAGGACCTATAAATTTTGGCCCCAGTTTCCGGGAGGGAATTGGCAGTCTGAGATGGATGGTTGACAGCCACACTTCTTCGCCTACCTTAAAGGCTGGATTCTCCTTCCTTCCCTTGTTGTAGTACTTTTGGTAGTCATCCTGAGCCTTTTGCATTGCTGCTTTGATCTTTTGAAAATTTAACTGAATAGAGCTTACTCGATCCTGCACTGCAGGGACGGACACTTCAGGAATGGAAACTGGAAGAAAGGAGGGGTGAAATCCAAAATTGGACCAGAAAGGTGTTTGGTTGGTAGCGGAATGGATGGAGTTGTTATATGCAAATTCTGCATAGGGTAGAAGGGAGGACCATTCATCCTGGGAATCTGAACAGAAGCATCGGAGGTATTGTTCCAGGGTTTGATTTGTCCTCTCCGTCTAGCCGTTACTTTGAGGATGATAAGCAGAAGACAAGCAAATTTTTATTTCCAAGGTCTTGCATAATTCCTTCCAAAATTTAGAAGTAAATTGAACTCCTCTGTCAGAGGTGATGCTCACTGGGGTACCATGAAGCCTGATAATTTCTTTAAGAAACATGTTAGCAGTAGCAGAGGCAGAGGGGGTACCCACCATAGGCAGAAAGTGTGCCATCTTTGAGAGTCGATCAATTACGACAAAGATAGTTGTGAATCCCCCCGATGGAGGTAAATCCACAATAAAGTCCATGGAGATTTCCGCCCATGGGCGTTCAGGGATAGACAAGGGCTTGAGCAGGCCCCATGACTTTGCATTTGAGCCCTTGCTGCGCTGGCACGGAATGCAGGATGAAACATAGTCTTTGCAATCTTGTCTCCAGCCTGGCCACCAAAAGAAACGTGAGATCAATTCCATGGTCTTTTGTGACCCAAAATGGCCTGCTAGCTTGTGGTCATGAAAGGACTGTAGAGTTAGGAGCCTAGCTTCCAGCGGGACGAAGATTTTTCCATGAGACCAAAATAAATCATTATGTTTCTCCATAGAAGATACTTGGGGTTCAGAGCATTGAACGGATGTGGATTTGATGGCGGACATTAGGTCTCCTTGAGTAACTAGAAGGAAATTCTGCGGAGACAAAATGGTACTTGGCTCTGTTACCTGGGAAGTTTCATGGAACATCCTTGAAAGTGCGTCCGCTTTTCCGTTCTTTGTACCTGGTCTATAAGATATGTGGAAATTAAATCGGGAAAAGAAGAGAGCCCATCGGGCCTGCCTGGGTCTTAGACGTTTAGCAGTTCGCAGGTACTCCAGGTTTTTGTGGTCAGTAAAGATCATGATAGGATTGGACGCCCCTTCCAGCAAATATCTCCACTCCTCTAAGGCGAATTTAATGGCCAGTAACTCTCTGTCACCTACATCATAGTTTCTCTCGGGAATGCTTAATTTCCGGGATGCAAAAGCCACGGGATGTAATAGAGCCTTGAGCCCTTGTCTCTGGGAAAGGATGGCACCAGTAGCGGTCTCGGAGGCATCAACTTCCAAAATAAAAGGCAGGGCTGGATCCGGGTGTCGTAAGACTGGTGCGGACGAGAATAGTGCTTTCAATTTTAGAAATGCTTCCTGAGCCTCAAAAGACCATTGAAAACGACTATGCTGGCGTGTCAGTTGAGTAATGGGAGCCACGATAGTAGAGAACCCTACAATGAATCTCCGGTAGAAGTTGGAGAAACCTAAGAAGCGTTGTACCCCCTTTTTGTCTACAGGAGCCGGCCATTCCTGAATTGCTTTGACCTTCTGGGGATCCATTGCAATGCCGTCAGTTGAAATTATGAATCCTAAGAATTGTACTGTAGTCTTCTCAAATTCACATTTCTCTGCCTTGAGGTATAATTTGTGTTTTCTGAGAATTGAGAGAACCAGTTTGACATGTACCCGATGGAGTTCAATGGTGGCTGAAAAAATGAGAATGTCGTCAAGGTAGACTACTAGAAAGTTATCAAGATATTCACGAAAGATATCGTTCACTAAGTGTTGGAACGTGGCCGGGGCATTACAGAGTCCAAACGGCATTACCAGGTACTCATAGTGTCCAAACCTGGATCTAAAGGCAGTCTTCCATTCATCGCCTGCTCAGATCCGGATGAGATTGTAGGCGCCACGCAAGTCTAGTTTGGAAAAGATGCGGGCAGATCTGAAGCGTTGGAATAATTCCGGGATGAGAGGAAGCGGGTACCGATTCTTGACGGTAATTTTATTTAATTCTCTGTAATCGATACAAGGTCGGAGAGATCCGTCTTTTTTTTCTACAAAGAAAATACCAGCTCCAGCCGGTGATGAAGAGGGGCGAATGAACCCTTTTTCAAGATTTTCGTCAATGTACGTTTTAAGAGCCTTTAATTCTGTTTCGGACAAAGGAAAGATGTGGCCAAAAGGAATTTCAGCACCCGGCAACAGGTCTATGGGGCAGTCGTAAGGCCGATGAGGTGGTAGACAGTCTGCCTGTTGTTTATCAAATACATCTCTGAATTCTAGGTAGCTCTTGGGTACATGTTGCAGATTGTTAGACATGGTTGAAATGGTAGAAACAGAAGCTGGGGCCGGGAGAAGGCAATGTCTGGAGCAGTATTGAGATGAGAAAGAGACTTCTCTCTTATTCCAGTTGATCTGTGGTTCGTGGGCTTGAAGCCATGGGAGTCCCAGGATTATAGGGAACATTGGAGAAGAAATTATATCGAAGCGGAGGTATTCCTGATGGCCAGTATCAGTAGTGGTAAGGATGGGTCTGGTTTCCTGCGTGATGGGCCCAGAGCGGGGAAGAGACCCATCGGCAAGGTGGATCCGTAGACTTTGGCTCTTCGTGATCAAAGGAACATGCAAGCTTGCGGCTAATGAGACATCCAAAAAACAGCTACACGCTCCGGAGTCAATTATGGCGGGTAGGTGAACCTCCTTTTCCGGAAGCTGTAAAGAGACAAAAAGAGTAACGTAAGGCTGGGAAGAACCGGTAACTTGTTGATTAATAGCAGGCCTTAGGTAGGACTTACTGGGTCTCACAGGGCAGGAACGGAGAAAATGTCCAGAACCCCCACAGTAAAGGCACAGATTGCCCTGCCGTCTACGTAATCTTTCCTCTGAAGTGAGTGGGGCACGGACTAGACCAAGCTGCATTGGTTCAACTTCAGGAGTGGCAGGAACCGGTGGAGCTGTGTAAGGTGGATGGACAGGAGTCGGTTTAGGCATCATCCAAGTAGGGCGAGGAGACTGAAAGCGCTCTGTGCGTCGCTCACGCATGCGACGATCCAATTTAGTGGTAATTTGGATGAGGTCTTCCAAAGAATCAGGGGTCTCGATCCTGGCCAGCTCATCCTTCAGTGCTTCTGACAGCCCTTGACGAAACTGATATTTAAGGGCAGGTTCATTCCAACCAGTATCAGCTGAATTTTTCCGGAACTCTACAATATAGTCTTCTACAGGCCTTCGTCCCTGGCTCAGGTTATGCAATAAGGTTTCAGCCGTGGCCGTGCGCTGGGGGTCGTCGTAAAGTTGTGCCATACCCTCGAAGAAAGCATCTACTGAATTCAGGATAGGGTTCCTCTGTTCCATTAGGGTATGCGCCCAAGCTTGTGGTTCATCGGCTAAGAGAGAAATGATGAACCCAACTTTTACCACTTCTGACGAAAAGGTCCTGGGTTGCAGAGCCAAATACAGAGAGCAAGCGTTTTTAAAAGCCCTGAACTTCTTGCGATTGCCAGCAAAACGCTCTGGTATGGGAACCCTAGGTTCTGGAGCTGCCATGACCACAGTGGGACTGGTTGGCATCTGAGGAGAGGATGCTCCACTGGGAGGTGCAGAAACTGCGGCAGGAGCTGGAGATGATCCGGAAAGCTGCTGAAGGCGGCCATCAATTTGGGCGTAACCATCTTGCAATTTCTGGACGGCCTCAGTGAGGGCCGAGACCTGCTGACACAGGATCTCCAATGGGGAACGCGCTCTGTCGGCCTCAGACATGGCTGGTTTGTACTGTCACAAAAGATAGTACTCACCGAGGCCGAGATGCCGAGAGCGGTTTTGCTTTTGCGACTAAGCGCAGTCCGCCCCCTGGAGTTGGGACAGGGAGTGAACGGCACGAAGAGGCACAAGCTCCCAATGGACCGCAGGTGACTTGCTGGTGGGGTCTTGATAGAGAGGAGCTGTGCAGGTACTGGTAGGCAGGTACAGGCAGGGGGTCAAACACCCGGATAGTACTATGGTACAGCAGGATCTGCAAGGCAAGGTGACAAGATCAAGAGAGTCCAGGTACAAGCAGGAGGTCAGGCTAGGAGACAGGAGACAGTCCAGGTAACAGGCCGAGGGTCAAACACAGGAGATTGGTGGGAATCCGAGTAACAGGCCGAGGTCAGGTCCAGGAGAGAGGCAAGAGAAGTCCAAAAGGCAGATCCGGGTCACAACGGGTAATCAAGCAGAGGTTCAGGAGACAGGTTCAGGTAATACAGGGAGCTGAGACAAACCAGCAATTTGTTTGACCCTCTGAGCGCCTTTTATAGGCAGCCCAGGGAATCACGTGGGGTGTGCGCCAGTGCGCGTGCGTGAGCACCGTAACGCTGAGCCGCGAACGCGCTTGCGCCGAAACGCCGTTCCGTCGGGAATACGTAAAAAACGACCGGACCGGAACGAAGGCTTCTTCTGACACACCGCATGGCATCTTTTGGCCTGCGTACTTGCGTAGCCCCTTGAACGCCTACGGAGCACCGCTGGTTCCGAGGAAGAGGCCATGGAGGAAGAAGAAGAGGAGGGGGTGGAGGAGAGAGGTGTGTCACAATCAGCATTTTGGAGGCGTGGTGGCGGAACAACCTCCAACACTACTGCACCTTGTCCTGCATCCTTCCCAGCTGCCAGCAGAGTCACCCAATGCGCCGTGAAACTTAGGTAACGTCCCTGTCCATGCCTGCTGGACCATGAGTCAGCGGTAATATGCACCTTACCGCTGACCGCCCTGTCCAGCGAGGCATGGACATTGCCTTCCACATGCCGGTAGAGAGCCGGAATCGCCTTCCGTGAGAAAAAGTGGCGTTTGGGTACCTGCCACTGAGGAACCGCACATTCCACAAACTCACGGAAGGGGGCAGAGTCTACCAACTGAAAAGGCAGCAGTTGAAGTGCTAGCAATTTTGCCAAGCTAGCATTCAACCGCTGGGCATGTGGATGGCTGGGAGCAAACTTCTTTCGGCGGTGCAGCAGCTGGGGCAGGGAAATTTGCCTGGTACAATCTGACGTCGGTGTACCAAAAGCAGATTGCCCACAAGTACTTGGCTGTGACACACCTAATTCTACACCTTCATTCCTCTCACTGCAGGTCTCAGAGAGGACTGAAGGTCTAGTGGGGTTGGAAATCTCAGCTGATGAGGAGCAAGGAGAGATCCTCTTTGTTCTTTGGTGTGGGTCTTTTAGATACGCTTGCCAACGAACTGCATGGCAGGTCAACATATGTCTGGTCAAGCATGTGGTACCCAAGCGGGAGATGTTTTGGCCACGCGAGATACGCTTGAGACATATGTTGCAAATAGCAGCGGTGCGATCTGATGCACTCGTCTCAAAAAAGGCCCACACCAAAGAACTTTTTGAATAACGCGCAGAGACTGCAGCGCCCTGCACATGTGGAGCTTTGGGGTGTGATGCAGTCAATGTGCTGCCCTTAGGCTGGCCCCTGGAGGGCATCCTGCCTCGTTGGTGATGTGCCGCCGCCTCCTCCTCCTCCTCCTCCTCCTCCTCCTCTCTCCTATCAGGCACCCACGTTGAGTCAGTGACCTCATCATCCCCTCCCTCCTCATCACTGGAGCAAACCTGGCAGTATGCTGCAGCAGGGGGAGCATGACTGCCAGATTGCTGTCCTTCTTGGGCACCCCCTCTGTCCGTGCTCATGTTACTGCCTTCATCGAGCTCAGTATCATCATCAGAGCCTTCCAAACGCTGGGCATCCTCCTGGAGCATGTACCCAACACTGTGGTCAAACAGTTCGAGGGAATCCTCATGAGGACATGGTGGAGCTAGGGAAGGAGTCACTGATGACATTGAGCTGAGGGAAGAGGCCGCTGCTTTGCCAGACAAAGCACCCTGGGCATGGGTGAGAGAGGATGAGGAGGATGAGGACGGCTTGGTCATCCACTCGACCAAGTCTTCCGCATGTTGCGGCTCAACACGGCCAGCTGCCGAAAAAAAGGCCAAGCGTGTCCCATGGCCACGTGCTGATGAGGATGCACCGTCTCTACGACCAGCACTAGACACAGAGCCTGCTTGCCCTCTCTTATTGGCTTGTGACTGTCTGCCTCTCCTTCTTGGCCTTCCAGACATACTAATGGCCTGTAGCTGCACTAAGCTGGGATAGAACACCTGTAATTTACTTCAAGTAGCTTTATATACTGTAACCAGACAAGCCTGCCTGTCAGTAGGAAGATAACAGGAACGGATCTAGCTGAACACTGTGAGCAGGACGCACTGTACTAAATGTAAATAGTCTAGCTGCCTGACCGTGGTACTAATAGGATCAAATAGAACACCTGTAATTTTCTTCAGGTAGCTTTATATACTGTAACCAGACAAGCCTGCCTGTCAGTAGGAAGATAACAGGAACGGATCTAGCTGTACACTGTGAGCAGGACGCACTGTACTAAATGTAAATAGTCTAGCTGCCTGACCGTGGTACTAATAGGATCAAATAGAACACCTGTAATTTTCTTCAGGTAGCTTTATATACTGTAACCAGACAAGCCTGCCTGTCAGTAGGAAGATAACAGGAACGGATCTAGCTGAACACTGTGAGCAGGACGCACTGTACTAAATGTAAATAGTCTAGCTGCCTGACCGTGGTACTAATAGGATCAAATAGAACACCTGTAATTTTCTTCAGGTAGCTTTATATACTGTAACCAGACAAGCCTGCCTGTCAGTAGGAATTTAACAGGAACGGATCTAGCTGAACACTGTGAGCAGGACGCACTGCACTAAATGTAAATAGTCTAGAAGATAACAGGAACGGATCTAGCTGAACACTGTGAGCAGGACGCACTGCACTAAATGTAAATAGTCTAGAAGATAACAGGAACGGATCTAGCTGAACACTGTGAGCAGGACGCACTGCACTAAATGTAAATAGTCTAGAAGATAACAGGAACGGATCTAGCTGAACACTGTGAGCAGGATGCACTGCACTAAATGTAAATAGTCTAGAAGATAACAGGAACGGATCTAGCTGAACACTGTGAGCAGGATGCACTGCACTAAATGTAAATAGCAGGAACGGATCTAGCTGAACACTGTGAGCAGGACGCACTGCACTAAATGTAAATAGTCTAGAAGATAACAGGAACGGATCTAGCTGAACACTGTGAGCAGGACGCACTGCACTAAATGTAAATAGCAGGAACGGCTCTAGCTGAACACTGTGAGCAGGACGCACTGCACTAAATGTAAATAGCAGGAACGGATCTAGCTGAACACTGTGAGCAGGACGCACTGCACTAAATGTAAATAGTCTAGAAGATAACAGGAACGGATCTAGCTGAACACTGTGAGCAGGACGCACTGCACTAAATGTAAATAGCAGGAACGGATCTAGCTGAACACTGTGAGCAGGACGCACTGCACTAAATGTAAATAGCAGGAACGGATCTAGCTGAACACTGTGAGCAGGACGCACTGCACTAAATGTAAATAGCAGGAACGGATCTAGCTGAACACTGTGAGCAGGACGCACTGCACTAAATGTAAATAACAGGAACGGATCTAGCTGAACACTGTGAGCAGGACGCACTGCACTAAATGTAAATAGCAGGAACGGATCTAGCTGAACACTGTGAGCAGGACGCACTGCACTAAATGTAAATAGCAGGAACGGATCTAGCTGAACACTGTGAGCAGGACGCACTGCACTAAATGTAAATTGCAGGAACGGATCTAGCTGAACACTGTGAGCAGGACGCACTGCACTAAATGTAAATAGTCTAGAAGATAACAGGAACGGATCTAGCTGAACACTGTGAGCAGGACGCACTGCACTAAATGTAAATAGCAGGAACGGATCTAGCTGAACACTGTGAGCAGGACGCACTGCATTAAATGTAAATAGTCTAGATAGAAGATAACAGGAACGGATCTAGCTAAACTGAATACAGTGTATATATATATATGCAACACCTGGGATGCATATATATACACAATACACTGTAAGTGCAGCTAACTGACTGACTGTTCTGCCTAATCTATCTAACTCAAATCAAATGACACTGTCTCTCTCTCTCTCTCTATCTCTCAGCACACCGGAACACACACTACACAGGGCCGCCGTGCAGGCGGCCTTATATAGTGTGGGGTGTGTACTAAATCCCCTGAGCCATAATTGGCCAAAACCACCCTGGCTTTGGCCAATTACAGCTCTCTCTACTGACGGCGCTGTGATTGGCCAAGCATGCGGGTCATAGTGCATGCTTGGCCAATCATCAGCCAGCAATGCACTGCGATGCCGCAGTGAATTATGGGCCGTGACGCGCCACACGAATTTAGCGCGAACGGCCCATAACGTTCGCAATTCGGCGAACGATCGAACAGCCGATGTTCGAGTCGAACATGGGTTCGACTCGAACACGAAGCTCATCCCTAATGACAATCTATAAAACACACATCCTAGAATAAAATGTCTACATGAGTCCATATAATAAAATTTCCACAACAGAAGAGAAGAACAGGATCTAGCTAAACTGAATACAGTGTGTGTATATACATATATATATATATATATATATATATATATATATATATATATACACACACACACAACACCTGGGATGCATATATATACACACAATACACTGTAAGTGCAGCTAACTGACCCGACCTGCCTACTCTATCTAACTTAAATCAAATGACACTGTCTCTCTGTCTATCTATCTCTCTCTCAATGCCGAAATACATTACACAGGCCTGCCGTGCAGGCGGCCTTATATAGTGTGGGGCGTGTACTAAACCCCCTGAGCCATAATTGGCCAAAGCCACCCTGGCTTTGGCCAATTACGGCTCTCTGTACAGACAGTGCTGTGATTGTCCAAGCATGCGGGTCATAGTGCATGCTTGGCCAATCATCAGCCAGCAATGCACTGCGATGCCACAGTGATTTATGGGCCATGACGCGCCACTCGACTTTGGCGCGAATGGCCCATAACTTTCGCAATTCGGCAAATGACCGAACACACGATGTTCAAGTCGAACATGCGTTCATCTCGAACACAAAGCTCATCACTAATCACAACATATCAAATAGCCTTCACCCCAGCTCCGTTCCTCTTATTCCCTTAAGAGATCTGTTACGGGTTGACCCACATCCCACTAGCTTGTAGGCCGCCACCTCCCTTAGGCTATTAAAACGTTTTACCTGGAGATCGCCCATTGGGGAGGGAGGCAAGGGACGGTCATACCCAACACCCCTCCCAACCTCATCACCCATTTCCCCCTCTATTTCTTTCTACCCCTTCACCACCTTCTCTTATTGAGATAACTTGTTTGCTTGACTACCCCCTCCTCTCCATTCCCAACCATACCCGATCTATACCAGATATCTGCTGATACTACTAAAACATTAGAGTGGTAACACCTCCTATACTCCAAGTTGACATTTCACCCAACATATGCTGGAGATACTTAGGTAAACTCACCCTTCAGTACTTCAGGGTGATTCCAACCATTAAAGGCACAGAATCTCCTCATTCATTTTGAATATATATGTTTTTATGCATTGCTCCCAGATGTCAGGTACTGCTACAGCGTTGGAAACTTTGCAGAAACAAGATTATCATACACACAAGCCTTGATTCGCTCCAATACTTACTACGTGATCTACAATGTTCTAAAAAATATTTGGGTATCTTGCACTAGTAGGTGTTTGTCTGTACACATCTTCTGTTTTCGACTGTTGGGATATATCCCACATTTAATACCATCTTGTACAATGTTACATGTTTATTACATTTCTGTACAATGTTACATGTAAATTTACTTGAACACCTTAATAAAAAAAAAAAAGAAAAATACTCCAGCATCCAAAATCATGTTTACTATATTGTTTGGGCAGATTTCTTTGCTGCATCCCTCTTTTGTCTGTGGGGGCTTCCGCGCCCTCAGGGGCGGGCCTACTCTTTTGGACCGTGACTCACCTTGCTGCTCTGGGTAAGTGCCATGATCACCTTTGAGGAGGAATACTGTGCTCACCATTACTTTGTGATTATGTTGTTTTTTTTTTATCTTATAGCCTGTGTATTATGGTTATTGTATTTTTATTTTTCTATTCTATAGTACTACACACTATCTCTAAAGTCAACCAGCCTCAAATACAAACTTTTTCCTCCACTAGGGATGAATTGAGAACTTACAGTAAGTTCAGATTGAACATGTGGTGTTTGGAGACACTATTGTAAACAAAATGGGCAAGCGAGAGCACTGCTATTCTGGGTGGATGTCATTAAATGCCTTCTAAGCGAGCGCCTCCAGCGTGCTATAGCAGCCGCACTACCATGTGATTGCTGTGACCAATCACATAGATCACATGCAAGTTGCCCACAATGATTGGCTTTCATTTACAGCCATTCATTGTGTACTATTGTGATGATCTCTGTGATTGATCTTATTGGTCATATGGTACAGACAAGACCAATCACAGTGCATCTGTACCATGTAATAGCTTTGGCAAATCACAGCTATTACAGTAGTACACAATGGCAATGAATGGATGCCATTTAAAAAACAGATTGCTTATAACAATGACGTTCACTGTTAAAAGCAATTATTGCGTTAAAAAATCCTGATCACCTCTCCAGAGTTGTACATGTATGTATATATGTATATATATATATATATATATATATATATATATATATATATATATATATATATATATATATATTATATATATATATACACACACACCATAGTTTGCAGACTCTATAACTTTCCTACAGACTAAATGACTAAATATTATGTAGCGCTGCCCCCGTAAGGGCTGCTTACTGAATCTGTACCCCACTGGTTGCCCTGACCTTGCAAGTCCTCCGACACCTCTGACACCCTGGATTCAGACATTTTTGGTGATAATCAGGATAATTAGAGACACATACACAATTTAAGTGAAATAGTTGACTCTTGTTTACTGAAAAGTTAGAAATGTTAGATTCCAGTAACATAAGCTTAGCCCTAGAAAAAGTTTCACCAGAACAAGTGATAACAGTAATATGAAACAGAACAGAAACAGTAACTGATTGCAGGATATAAAGACTACTAACACAATACTCTGTTTTGTTGGAAACCTATGTGAACAGGCAGGAAGAGGGCAAAGGAATGACCTTTCTTATACCGCTCCCTCCTGTGCCTCAACACCACAGATCAGATAAGACAGGAAGTTACAACACTGTTCTTAAATTGATGAGACTATTAAACCCTTAGGTACTTGAACCCACTCAATTAGCATATAGAGTCCTGGGTGAAGATTCCTGCCCTTATGGCACTAACTGCTTTAATCCCTTATTGGGGGGGTATGTTGTAGACAGAAGAAAGAAACCTTTTTGTCTTCAGCTAGCTCTTTAGTGATGTACTTGAGATATCCTGGTAATCAAGAGGAGGTGAAGTAGCCTGGTGATGTCTTAACAAACAGTGTGTAGAAAAGTGTACTTGTAGTGTCCTGTGTAAAGAGGAATGCTGTTGCTGCTCCACAAAGAATAAGTGTAGTACCAGATCCTACAGGCTTAGGCAAAAGAAGAAGACAATGGTATCTGAATTCAGTGTCTCCTGTGGTATCAGAATGGGCAAGTGCCCGCTCACAAGTCCCAATGACTCTTGATAATGGAAAGTGGTGTGGAACCCCAACAATGGCGTCCCTAGGGGGGGCAGAGTGGGCCCTGACCCCCCCCAACATTATGCTGTGCCCCACCATGTGCCCCCCCAATTAATTTTTTTTTTTTTTTACAAAAAGGCAATGTCTTTTTGTTTGCATTCGTAGCGGATGCGCCGCATCTTACTCGGGCCGCCGATGGAGTAACATAGTCTCTATTGAGAGGGAGAGCATCCCCAGTCAGCTCCTGCGGGTGATTCCTCCCCCCTCCCTCTGCTCGCTGACACTGCATAATGTGAGTTCTCACATCACCTTGGCCGCCTGATCTGCTCCTTCCCCTGCATCCTCATTGGCAGGGAGAAGAGCGAGTTGCATGAAGGACTCCACCAGGACTCTCAGTTACTGAAAAAACAGACTGATTTCTCCCATCCTTAGGACAGGAGAACCAGTGTGTAAATTCCAAGAGATGTCAGACCAGCACTGTCAATAGCGGGGGCAGGACAGCAAGGGGAGGCTGGGGAACCCCACAATGGCAGAACACCATGGCCCGGTGGCAAGACAACCTTTGCAACACCCTGATAGTTCTACCACTGCTTTGGACCCTTATATTTTCTTAGTATGCTGGTGACATATATCTCTTGTTTTCTGCTACCCTGGGGGGCCCCAATACAGTAGGAAGGGAGCTCACTGCAGAACATGTGAAAGGGCCCATTGTGGAATCATAGTAAAGGGCCCCAGGATATAGATATATATATATATATATATATATATATATATATATATATATATTGTATATGCATTTTATAGTTGCCCCCCTACATTTGTCCCTGTCCCCCCATGTGCCCCCTAAATATGAAAGCTGGAGACGCCACTAAACCCCAATGATAGGCCTCCGTAGAGCTCTGCTCATGGGGTAATGCAAGCCAGCGAAACACTGCGCATCAGCTCGGCTGGATCTGGTGTGGATGTGTGAAAAGCAGCCTCTAGGCTGCCGCTGGACAGTCATAAGTAGCTGGCAATAGATGCTCCTGCACCCACACGCAATTACTCTCTCTCTATCCCTCTCTCTCTCCGCTGTAGCACAGGCCACAACTCGGCCACAGCACACACTGACACAGTGTCACTTTCTTCCAGGGACGTGCACAGAGGTCAGTGGCTGGTGAGGCACTGGCTAGTATCAGAGCCAGATACACACAGGTTACATACGCCGCGATTGTAAGAGCAAGAGAAATAAAATAATTCTAGCACTAGACCTCCTCTGTACCTGTAAACATGTAACCTGTAAACATTTTTAAAGCATCTCCTGTGGAGAATTTTAAGTACTGACGTTTGGCGCCATTCCACAAGTGTGCACAATCGTAAGGTGTGACATGTTAGTTATCTATTTATGTAAGACAAAAACAATTCCATACCTCAACTCACCAACCAGTCTGCTGACCAACGAAATTAACCTGTCTAGCCATCCTCTAAAAGCAGGGGTTTGGTTAGCACACATTTGCAAATGCATGTGAAAGCTGCAAGGCCTCGTCATGGCACCCTGTGTTGCTTGCAGTCCTAACACTAAAAATTTATAAGTGTCTCCACAGTGGAAGCACATGCATGGAATTGATAGATGTGGGGTAGGTGAGCCTGGAGGCAGCCCAAGCCCCTTTAAAGGAACAGGAGCACACTGGACACCCAGCAAGAGCACAATGACAGTGAAGGTGCCCAATGTGTCCCTGGACCATATATACGAACAGTAACAAAAAACTGGCCACTGCCTCCACGGCAAGGAGCACATGGAGGGCCATATACATGCAAGACAAAAACAATTCCATAGCTCAACTCACCAACCTTCGCTGCCATTGTGCTCTTGCTGGGTGTCCAGTGTGTTCCTGTTGCTTTAAGGGAGCTTGGGCTGCCTCCAGGCTCACCTACCCCACATCTATCAATTCCATGCATGTGATTCCACTGTGGCCTCCATAATCCCTAAATGGAAGACGTTTGGGACGACCAGAACCTTTCCTAGAGCTGGCTGTCTGGACAAACTGAGCTAGCAGGGGAAAAGAGCCTTGGTGAGAGAGGTAAAGAAGAACCCAAAGATCACTGTGGCTGAGCTCCAGAGATGCAGTCGGTAGATGGGAGAAAGTTTTCAAAAGTCAACCATCACTGCAGCCCTCCACCAGTCAGGGCTTTATGGCAGAGTGGCCCGACAGAAGCCTCTCCTCAGTGCAAGACACATGAAAGCCTGCATGGAGTTTGCTAAAAAAACACCTGAAGGACTCCAAGATGGTGAGAAATAAGATTCTCTGGTCTGATAAGACCAAGATAGAACTTTTTGGCCTTAATTCTAAGCGGTATGTGTGGAGAAAACCAGGCACTGCTTAGCACCTGTCCAATACAGTCCCAACAGTGAAGCATGGTGATGGCAGCATCATGCTGTGGGGGTGTTTTTCAGCTGCAGACTGGTTGCAATCGAGGGAAAGAAGAATGCAGCCAAGTACAGGGATATTCTGGACGAAAACCTTCTCCAGAGTGCTCAGGACCTCGGACTGGGCCAAAGGTTTACCTTCCAACAAGACAATGACCCTAAGCACACAGTTAAAATAACGAAGGAGTGGCTTCACAACAACTCCGTGACTGTTCTTGAATGGTGCAGCCAGAGCCCTGACTTTTTTTTTTTTTTTTTTTCTTCTTTTTTTACCACATCAGCCAAGTTCTATTCATGAGAGGATGTTATTTCAACTTTTCAGTCAAGCTTGTCCCTCAATACTTTCACATCATTGTGGTGTTTTCTGTTTGTGAGTATGCTTTACATTCCATGAGTGCCTTATAAAATGTTTACCCTCTACCATTTCTGGTTCTTTAATAGCATACTACTATATCCCCCCCTCCCTACCCCCCACCCCAAACTCCCCCCTATTTGGGAGAGAGAGACCCAACGCAACCTCAGACTGTTGTTAATCTATTTCTGCTGTTTCTAGTTTTTCCAAGGCCTGTCAAGGTACATGGCTTGTTTCTTTGTTTATATATTTTGTTTAGGGCGTGTTTTCTGCCTTGTCCTCCCATACCTCAGCTGCTTGGTTTGAGGCCTTGAGCCTAACCCAGTCTCTCCATGTCTCCTCATATTCCTCCATCTCCAATCCTTCACTATATCTTAAGTACTCCATGCAGTAGATTTCGTCTATTTTGTCGAACCACTCCCGCATTGATGGTCTCCTACTGTTCCTCCAGTGCCTAGGGATGAGACTCTTAGCTGCATTAAGGAGATGCGGCAGCAAGATTCTCCGGTAGTTTTTGGAAGGTATATTGCTGCCGTGGTGCAGACACACCCAGGGGTCATCCGGCACTTTCTTGTTGGTTATCATGTATATAATCTCCCTTACCTCCTCCCAGAATTTTCTTATTTCTGGGCACGCCCACCAAATATTCACAGCTGTCCCTATTTCTCTGCACCCTCTCCAGCAGAACTGCGACGTCTCATCCTGCATTTTATGTGCTAAGTCCGGGGTGATATACATTCTAGCCAAAACTCTAAAATTCATTTCTGCGATCCTATAATTTACTGATATGCCATTAGCTCTACTCAGGATTCTCCTCGCCTCGTTGTCACTAATCTTATTTCCTATTTCCTCCTCCCACTTCCCAAGAAATCCTGGTCGCTCAGTCTCTCCCATTTCTATCAGGGTTTTATAGATCCTTGACATTCCTCCCCTCCTACTTTTCTTTATGAGTACTTTCTCAAGTGGGTAGAGGTCTTCTATTGATCTTATTGGCTGCGGGAGGGACTCTACAAAATGTTTGAGCTGCCTATATTTCCAGCTATCCATGGCAAAACAGGTGTCTCTTGCCTTGAGTTCCTGGTAGGTACACAGTGTTCCCTGGCTGGTGATGTCCTTAAGCTGAACATCTTCACTCAGGATCCATCTTCCAGCCACGTCTTCCCTCCCTGGTGGGAAATAATCCGTGCCCCTAAGAGGGACTAGCGGCAAGTTATATTTCCACTTATCTCTAATGTATATCTTATCCCAAGTGTTTAAAACGTGTTTCGTGATATCAAATATTTTTATATTTAATTTTCTAAATTGTGGTGGGATCCAAACATTTTTTCCCAAATCTACTCCACTCCTAGTGTTCTCTATTTTCACCCATTGCTTATCCTTATTGTTATTAACCCATTCTAAAATACGTGACAATATCACAGCTGTGTAGTATTTTTTAATATCTGGTGCTCCCCAACCCCCTCTCTTCTTACCGTTCACTAATTGTGCGTACTTTACTCGTGGCTTCTTCCCCCTCCATATAAATTTTAGAAACAGTGTGTGTATTTTATTCAGATAACTCTGTGTGATTGCCAGTGGTAACATTTGAAATTTATATGTGATTTTGGGAAGGATTGACATTTTGAGTAGGTTTATTCTACCACCCCAAGACAGTCGATTCCACGGAAATCTATTTAACTCTACTCCAATTTCATTGAGGAGGGTCATGTAGTTGGCTTGGAACATTGTTTCTCTTGTTAATGTTATTTTTACTCCCAAATAATTCAATTCCCTTACCCCCCATTTAAAAGGTAGACTCTTTTGATAGGCCTTGTCTCCTCTTTTATCTTTCTACCACTTCCATTATTTCCGACTTGGTCGCGTTTATCCGGAAATTTGATAATTGACCGTAATTTCTAAGGGTCACTAGTAAGTTAGGGAGGGTGATCCTTGGACGGGTGACAAACAAAAGAACGTCGTCTACGAAGGCTGCTATTTTATATTCATCTTCCCCAATTTTTATCCCGCTGATATCCGGGCTGAGTCTGATCTTGGCCAGCAACGGTTCTAGCGTCAGCACGAACAGCAGCGGGGAGAGTGGGCATCCCTGTCTGGTACCATTTTGTAGTTCAATGGGTCCAGACAGGGTGCCATTAATTTTGACTCTTGCGGTGGGGTGTGTATATAGTGCCTTGATCTTTTTAATCATTTTGTCGCCAATCCCAAACTCCTCCAAGGTGTTCCACATAAAGCCCCAGTCTACCCTGTCGAATGCTTTTTCAGCATCTATCGACAGGAGTAGGCCTGGGGCTCCCCTGTCCTTCATTATCTGGGTCACCATTAGCGTTTTAATGCTATTATCTTTCCCTTCCCTCCCTGGTATAAATCCCACTTGGTCTGAGTGGATCACTTCTTTTATGACCCTTTTCAGTCTATCTGCAAGGATCTTTGCGTAGATCTTTGTATCTATGTTCAGAAGGGAGATGGGTCTGTAGCCAGAACACAGGGTGCTATCCTTTCCCTCCTTCTTTATGACGGCAATGTTTGCTTCTAAAGCTTCCTTTCTCATCTCCCAACTTACCCCAATCCCATTGATGTAGGAGCACAGTATAGGAAGTAGTGGTTCTTGCAACTTTTTGTAATACAGGGCAGTCAGTCCATCAGGCCCTGGGCTTTTACCGTTTGGGATATCCTGAATAGCTCTCTTTACTTCCTGAAGGGTCACGGGGGCATCTAACATGTTGCTGTCCTCTTCCGTGATTTTTTTTAAGTTTGCCTCTTTTAGGAATGTTTTGGTAGCCTCATGCCTATGTTTATCCTGTTCCAGAGAGTTACCCGCTTTTATTGCATACAGTGCCTCATAGAATGTTTGGAAGGCTTTAGCTATATCCTGCGTTCTATGTTTGATTTCCCCCGAACTGGTCCTAATGCTTTCAATATAGTTATTTGTTTTCTTCTTTTTTAGGGCCCTTGCCAGGTGTCTACCAGGTTTGTTACTATTCATGTATCTCTCTTTTTTGACCAGATAATACATTTTGCGTGTTTCCTGCTCTACCCTCAGCTCTTCCCTCTTTTTGAGTAGGTTCGTCCAGACCACCCTCCCACCTGATGCTTTATGTTGTTGTTCTAATTTATGGATTTCTTTGGTCAGGGCTAGCCTTTGATTTTTCAATCTCTTATTTTTTTCCCCTCCTATCATCATAATGATCCCCCTTATATAAGTTTTATGGGCTTCCCAAATTGTAGCCTCATTTACCTCCCCTGGAGTATTGATTTGAAAGAACCATTCTAATTCCTCCTTTATTCTCTTTAGGGTATCGCTATCTGCTAAGAGATCTTCGTTTAATCTCCACCCTGTGCTCTGTGTCTCAGATTCTCCTACCCTTAGATGTAGGCTCACAGGTGCATGATCCGAAAAGGTCATATTACCAATGGCGACCCCTGCAGTTTCCTCCAGCATCCTATGCTCTATCAAAAAGAAATCGAGTCTTGAATATGTCCCATGCACGGGGAAGTAGAAAGTGTAGTCCCTGGTGTCTCCCTGTTGTATCCTCCATGCATCTACCAGCTGGAACTGGTGTAGTTTTTTCTTAAGTTTCCCCGGCCACACTCCCCCTCTCCCCCGCACACGGGACGTACAGTCTCTCTCTGGGTCCAGACATAGGTTGAAGTCTCCTCCCACTATTGCTCTCCCCATCTTAAATGTCTCAAATTTACTCAGTATAGTCATTACTGTTCTGTAAGTGTTTTTATTTGGCCCGTAGATGTTCGCCAGAGAATACTTCCTTCCGTCTCTTCCCTTTCAAGGAAGAGATATCTCCCCTCCGGGTCTGATAGTCTCTCCTCTAGTTCGAACCTCATTTCCCTGGCGAACCCTATGGCTACTCCTCTAGCACCCCTTATTGGTGAGTCACTGTAATACCACTCTGGAAAGTCCCTGGAGTAAATAATTTGATTCCTCTTGGTACTGAGGTGTGTCTCTTGCAGCATAGCGACCTCGGCCTTCAAAAACTTCAATTCCCCCAGGATGTTAGCTCGTTTAATACAGGCACTCAGACCCCTTACGTTATAAGAAATAATTTTTAAGTTGGGTGACATATCTTTCCCCTATTTAGATTTTACTTTCCAAGAAACAAGCTCCTAGTATTATTGGTTGCGTTGGGCTCTCTCTTGCTCCCCCCCTCCCCCGTCCCCTCCCCCCCCTCCCCCACCCTCTGACACCCCACATTTCCCACACACCCCCTCCCCCCCTTCCCCATCCCTTTGGGGGTATAGCGGGCCCAGACTCGGCCCAAAAGTATAACCGTGGCCCTCCTCTACCACCCGGCCCCCCGGTTGTCCCCCAGAGGTTGAACTCGGTGCGGGGTTTGGTCGAAGACACGGGATTTCCGTTTGTTGTATGGGAGCTGTCTGTCCCGGGGTTCCCTCCCTCGTGCCTCTCACCTCCCCCCCATCCTGGTTCCCCCCCCCTCCACCCCCCCCACCAGCCCCGTGGTCATACTACGTTATCGCTAACCAGACTGCTTATGTGTCTATACTGGAGCTTCTCTAGAACCACCATTTCTTTTTTTTCCTTTTTTTTTTTTTTTTTTTTTTCCTTTTTTCTTCCTTTTTTCCGTTTTTGATTTACTACAGGTTTACTACAGGTTTCTAACCGGTCTCCAGGTGGGTGTTTCCCCTATTGAGTCATTATTGGTATTTTTCTCCCACCATCCCGGAATTTCCGCAAGAGGTATTTCTAGATGTTCGCAGAATTTTTGCGTGTCTTCCGGGAATCTTAGCACGGCCTTTCGGCCTTCTTTGCATCCAATTAGGCAGGCTGGGAAGCCCCAGGAGTACTGTGCACTTTCAAGGTTGCTAGGAGGGGTTTCTGAATTCTTCTCCTATTGAGGGTCTCTGCTGCAAGGTCTTGGAATATTTGCAGGTTTGTATCTTTGTACTTAGCCTGGAGGTTTCTCTTTAAGTTGGAGGTTATTTGTTCTTTGTCCGCAAAATTGTGGAATCGCACGATAACATCTCGTGGTGAGTCTCCCCTGATGTCTGATGGTTTTCTTATTCTGTGTACCCTATCCTATTTGAGCTTTCAGCCAGCTTCCATTGGGTTCATCAGATCATTAAAGATTTCTTCCATTTTGAGCGGGAGGTTCTCTGTTCCATCTTGTGGTTCCGGAAGGCCTCTAATCCGGAGGTTCTTTCTTCTGTTACGATTTTCTTGGTTCTCCATTCTATATTTAATATTTCTTTGTTCAACCTGCATTGCTTCCATCTGCTGCTTCATTTTTTTAATTTCGGTTCCTTGTGTTTCCACTGTGGATTCCGCTTCCTCCACTCTTTTCAATAAGTGGCTCATATTTTCATGCACTATGTTGATCTCCTCCTTGATTGAGACCTCTAGTCTGGCGAACATTTCTGCTATTTCCTCCTTGGTGGGAAGTGTTCTGTCTTGCTGGGGCTCCACTACTAGTTCTGCTCCTGTATCACTGCCTGGGGGTCTTATATCCCCATCAGCCATTTGTCTTCTTGTTCCTGCTTTACCTGCGCGATCAGGTGTCTTATTTTTTGTGCCTGTCGCCGCTGTTGCCCCTATTGATTTGCTCGGGCTTTCCTTGCTACCGTCATTCACCATGTATCTCCTGATTGTGCCAGGGCTCGAGCTAGTCCTGGGAGGGTTTGCCGTGGACCCTCTTGTTGACTTGCCTCTCATTTCCCTGTTTCTTCCGGTCCCTATAGGGACAGGCCAATGATGTGTACTGACCCAGAAGATGAAAGGTTGCCCGTAAGTGGTGTTGTCCGTGTAGCTAATTGCCTGTTATTAGTTTTGTGTGTTCCTCCTTTGATCACTCAGAAATACGTTCAATATCTTCTAGGAGCCTTCCTCCTGTTTGTACATTAATTACACTTCTGCCCGGATTCCCGGGTTTGAGAGTGTACTGCAGGGCTAATTATGCTTTATTATACTTTATTTAACACAATCATGGGCTCGGGGATGGAATCTAACAACCCACTCCCCGGGTGTAGCCCCGGGTGTAGCCGGAGGCGAGGGGCTCTGGAGGCGCTGATATCCTTATAGAATCGCCCTCACCACCTCCCCTACCTTCACATCCACCCCTCTTCCAGGTATGTCTTAAATATTCACTGATACTCTAAGTAGGCAATATTGCATTTTTAGTACAGAAGATATATGGAATCCGTCACATGGTATTGCTAATGATATCACAGTTAAGGCAGCAGTCTTCAAGAAATAAAGAGGCAGGGGTATCCATACATTTATGAATCATAAAAAGGGGTTTACTTACCCTCCTTGTTAATTGAATGTTTCACAGAGTCTTACCCATTCCAGGCTCCAGTTATACGGCTCTCCCCCTTTTTTTTCCCCTTTACCTCCTTGTAGCTCCTGGGTGCTTCCTTACGTGCTTAGATTCCCATTTACTTGCTGTCAGTCGGTTGGTACCTTCTGTTCCTGCTGCATAGATTTCGGCAGCCCATCCACTGACGCACTGACGCTCATCAGCTTGTGAGTCTCGCTTCTTATATACTATCTGCTTTATCTCCAGGAGGGGGATGGTGCGGTGGACCCGACCATACTCCCTGCTGTGATCACTGTAGTCGCTTGTTGCTGTAGCTGACGCCGGCGCTGATGCTGCTGCTATTCAGGGAGCTGCTGCTCGGGGACACTGCTCGGGGACACCGCTTCATCCACCTTGCCTCCGGTCCCAGGAGCTGGAGAGGACTCAGGGGGAAAGGGAGGGGGCGATAGCCGCGTGCACCGCACGGCACTCCGTGATGAAGGGGTGGGAGGCTAGCGTTCACTCCGTGAGCTCTTGGTCCGCATCACGGCTGGAGGGACGCCGAGCCCCCGTCTCACATCCCTAGCAGTCTAACCTCGCCCACATCCGGCTCCTCCCTCCACATCCGGCCCAGCCAGAGCCCTGACTTAAACCCAATTGAGCATCTCTGGAGAGATCTAAAAATGGCTGTCCACCAACATTTACCATCCAACCTGACAGAACTGGAGAGGATCTGCAAGGAGGAATGGCAGAGGATCCCCAAATCCAGGTGTGAAAAACTTGTTGCATCTTTCCCAAAAAGAATCATGGCTGTATTAGATCAAAAGGGTGCTTCTACTAAATACTGAGCAAAGGGTCTAAATACTTAGGACCATGTGATATTTCAGTTTTTATTTTTTAATAAATCTGCAAAAATGTCAGCAAGTCTGTGTTTTTCTGTCAATATGGGGTGCTGTGTGTACATTAATGAGAAAAACAAATTAACGTAAATGATTTTAGCAAATTGCTGCAATATAACAAAGAGTGAAAAATTTAAAGGGGTCTGAATACTTTCCGTCCCCACTGTATATACACAGTATCTCACAAAAGTGAGTATACTCCTCACATTTTTGTAAATATTTTATTCTATCTTTTCATATGACAAACTGAAGAAATGGCACTTTAATACAATGTAAAGTAGTGAGTGTACAGCTTGTATAACAGTGTAAATTTGCTGTCCCCTCAAAATAACTCAACACTAGGGATGAGCTTCGAGTTCGACTTGAACATCGGCTGTTCAATCGTTCGCTGAAGATCTAACATTATGGGTGTTCGCGCCAATCATGGCTCAGGGGGTTAAGTCCACACCCCACACTATATAAGGCAGCCTGCAAGTCGGCCTTGTGTAGTGTGTTGCTGGCAGAGGGAGAGACACTTTGAGCAGGCAGTTTATTCAGTTAGCTAGATCTCACTGCAGACCGTTCCTGCTGTACTGTTTCTAATATACTTCAGGCATGCAGTTGATTCAGTTAGCTGCAGTGTATTTAATATATATATATCTATATATATATAGATATAGATAGATATCTATATCTATATAGATATCTATATCTATCTATCTATCTATCTATCTATCTATCTATCTATCTATCTATCTATCTATCTATCTATCTATCTATCTATCTATCTAGATATCTATCTAGATATCTAGATATATATATATAGATATATATATATATATCTATATATATAGATATATATATCTATATATATAGATATATATAGATCTATATATCTATATATATAGCTATATATATAGATATATAGCTATATATATATATATATATAGATATATATATATAGCTAGATATATATATATATATATAAGACAGGCAGTTAATTCAGTTAGCTGCAGTGTATTTAGTATATATATATATATATATATATATATATATATATATATATATATATATATATATATATATATACACTGCATCCAGTTTAGCTAGATCTCACTGCAGACCGTTGCTGGTGTACGTATTCAAATACACTTTCAGGCAGGCAGGCAGGCAAGTGATTCAGTGATCCGCAGTGCATTAAATATATATACAGTCTCCAACATATATATATCGACTGCATTCCAGTCTAGCCAAGCCTATATCTGACTGCAGGCCATTGCTGGTGTACGTTTTCAAATACACTTTCAGGCAGGCATGTGATTCAGTGATCTGCAGTGCATAAAGATATATATACAGTCTCCTACATATATCCACTGCATTCTAGTCTAGCCAAGCCTATACCTGACTGCAGGCCATTCCTGGTGACATTTTTCTAGTAAACTTCAGGCAGTGTTTTGCTAATCCAATTTTACAGCATGACTGGAAGGCCACCAAGGATAGGCAGATGCTCACAGGCCACTAAAAGAGGGAAAGCAGGCTCTGTGTCTACAACCAACAGTGCTGGTCGTAGACACGGTGCATCCTCAGCAAGTGGCCGTGGGGCACGCTTGTCCTTTTTTTTGACAACTGGCCGTGTTGAGCCACAACATGCAGAAGAGTTGGTAGAGTGGATCACAAAGCCATCCTCATCCTCCTCATTCTCTGACACCCAGGCTAAGACAAGTTTGGCTGCCAATGCAGCTGCCAAAGCAGCCTATTCCATCGGCTCAATGGCATCAGTCACTCCTTCCCTAGCCCCACCATCATGTCCTGAGGAGTCCCCCAAACTGTTTGACTATAGTGTTGGGTACATGCTGCAGGAGGATGTGCAGCATTTTTAAGGCTCCAATGATGGTACCCAGGTTGATGATGAAGGCAGTAACGTGAGCCCAGAGAGAGGGGGTGCCCAAGAAGGACAAGAAACTGGCAGTCATGTTCCCCCAGCTGCAGCATACTGCCAGGTTTGCTCCAGTGGCGAGGATGGATGGCCATGATGAGGTCACTGACTCTATGTGGGTGCCTGATAGAAGAGAGGAGGAGGAGGAACATCTCCAACGAGGCAGGATGCCCTCCAGGGGCCAGCTTAAGAACAGCCAACCGACTGCATCACACCGCAGAACAGCGCATTTGCAGAGTGCTCGCTGACGTTTAGCGTTTAGATCTCTGGTGTCTCCATGGAGGGTTTTTTTGCGCTGATATTTGAGCATGTGATCAGCTCAGGTACGGCCTTTCCTCTATGCTTTCACTTACGTGGCATTGGCGGCATGTATATATACCCCACACTTGGAGCTTAGCTGTGCACTCGGCTGGTCTCCTTTTGGGGTTAATGCACACCAGCATGATTTTTTGCTGGTGGCGCTTGGAATGCGACTTTTGGGTGAGACTTTTTTCTTCTTTCTTTTGTTGGTGACTCTGGCTGTTCGGTTTTTTATGTTTTCTGCCCCATGCTGCCCTTTCACTCTCCCCTCACTTTTATTTCCCTTTCTAATTTTTTGGTCATATTTTTACTCAACCCCTTTACTTCCCATGTAATCCCAATATTTTTAGATATAACTCTTCAATACTCTTTGGCATTATTTTCACTCATTCAATACTCTTTATGGAACTCACTGGGCTCATTATTAATCACCATGATTCACATAATATTATTAATCATAAACTTTACACATATTTAATATTTTGTCCCCAGATATGTTTGTTCCGACAATTACACTCTATCTTTGTTTGTGGATACTTACACCACATCATGCAGTTCCTCACTCTACCCGATGTCGCATCAGTGTATCATGTCGCCTCTGTGTTCCTTGCCCACCATGTGCCCACCACAACGCATTGCACTCGCTGTCTGAATTGGTGAGTGTAGTTGGTTAACTATTTATACACACTAAAGGTCAATATATTTTTTTACTCTCTCTACAACAACAGTATGATTCATTAACTCATATATATACCCCATAGGAAATTTGGCTGCATCAGCTCCTGATGAGTGGAGAAGTATCCACCAAACGCGTCGAACTCTGTTGTTTTTTGATGCCCCAGTTACATCGTATACAGAATCATACTGAATCATCTAATGTACCCTAATATAATAACTTTTCTCATTGAGTGGATACATTTTTACTGTGTGGATGCACTTATCGGTGCCATGCATGTTGTCGTTGACATTACTGTGCTATGTTATTCAAGCTACGTTATTCAATCTACCACAAATATTATGTGCTGCTTTATGCGTATTTTTTACCATGCTCATGGTGTTATTTACCTCCACTATTCAATTGCTTCATCTAAAGTCCCAATCTACTTCTATGTTTGTGCTGCTGACTCGTTTTTTTTCAAAAGTTCTTTGGTGTGGGCCTTTTTTGAGATGTGTGCAGCAGATTGCACCGTTGCTGTTTTCAACATAGGTCTGAAGCATATCAAGCGTGGCCAAACAGCTGCCGCTTGGGCACCACATGCTTGACCAGACATATGTCGAACTCCCATGCAGTCCATTGGCAACAGTACTTAAAGAGGAAATAAAGCCTCTTAAAAAAAAAAAAAAAGAAAAGACACCCTGCAAGACAAAGGCATAATGAGCTAGTATGCATAGCATACTAGCTCATTATGAATTACTTACCTGAGATCGAAGCCCCCAAAGCGACCCTCGTTCACCTCCCTGACGCTGATATGTTGACTCGGCGTGTCTTCTGGGTATCACTGCTCCGGCGCTGTGACTGGCTGGAGCAGCAATCATGTCATTCCCACGCATGCGCGCTGGTGCCACCACTAACGGCATAATCGTCGTTAGAAATGGCATGCTCAGTGCACCTGCACCCGCTGCTATTTCTGCAAATATCTCCTAAACATTTTAGGTTTGGGAGATATTTCTTTCACCTACAGGTAAGCCTTAATCTAGGCTTACCTGTAGGTTAAAGTGGTTGTAATGGGTTTACAACCACACTAAAAGACCCACACCAAAGAACAAAGCGGACTTTTCCTTGCTCCTCATCAGCTGGGATCTCCAACCACACTACACCTTCAGTCCTCTCAGAGACCTGCACTGAGAGGAATGAAGGTGTAGAATTAGGTGTCCCAAGCAGTTGCGGCCAGTCTGCTAGTGGTACACCTAAATCCGATTGTAGCAGGCAAATTTCCCCACACCAGTTGCTAAACCGTCGAAAGAAATTCAGTCCCAGCCATCCACATGCTCAGCGGCTGAATGCTAGTTTGGCTAAATTGCTAGCACTCCTGGTAGACTCTGCCCCCTTTCGAGAATTTGTGGAATGTGTGGTACCTCATTTTTTTTCCTCGGAAGGCCATTCCGGCTCTCTATCGGCATGTGGAAGGAAATGTCTTGGCCTCGTCTGACAGGGGTGGTCAGAGGTAAGTTGCATATTACCGCTGACTCGTGGTCCAGCAGGCATGGACAGGGATGTTACCTTTCTTTCACGGCGCACTGGGTAACCCTGCTGGCAGCTGGGAAGGATGCAGGACAGGGTGCAGTAATGTTGGAGCTTGTTCTGCCACCACGCCTCCAAAATGCTGGTAGTGGTGATTCTGCCACACCTCTCTCTTCCACCCCCTCCTCTTCTTCCTCTATGACCTCTTTCTGTCCAGATTTGACCTCAGAACCAGCGGTGCTCGGTAGGCGTTCTAGGGGCTACGCAAGCACTCAGGCAAAAAGATGCCACGCGGTTCTTGAGTTTCCTCACTCCCTTTCTCTGTCTCAATAATGAGACTTCAGGGGTCCGTTTAGACCCCTGATATCTTACTAAATAAACCAAAAGGGGTGCGGAGTGTATGAAGGTGGGTGGCATGTACATGAGAGGGGTGTGGAGTGTATGGTGGTGGGTGGCATGTACATGAGAGGGTTGCGGAGTTTATGGAGGTGGGTGGTATGTACATGAGTGTGGTGAGGAGTGTATGGAGGTGGGTGGTATGTACATGAGAGGGGTGCAGAGTGTATGGAGGTGAGTGGTATGTACATGAGGGGTGTGGAGTGTATGGAGGTGAGTAGTATGTACATGAGAGGGGTGTAAAGTGTATGGAGGTGGGTGGTATGTATATGAGAGGGGTACGGAGTGTATGGCAGTGGGTGGTATGTACATGAGAGGGGTACGGAGTGTATGGAGGTATGTACGGGAGGGGAGCAGAGTGCATGGGAGGTGGGCACTATCAAATACACCACTGGTCACTGATGCATTAGTGACCAGTGGCAGTTAATTAACCCCTTGTGCTGCATTAGTGGCACCAGTATCAGTGTTTATGAACCCTTTCATGCTGCACCAAATAGGGGTTAATTAACACTGACACTGGCATCAGTGACCAGTGGCGGTACATTAACCCCCTCCATGCTGCATATTAAAAATACCATTGTAAATTACCCCCCCAAGAGTTACTCACTTCAGGCAGTAAACACAGCAAAGCCACTGTAACAACACTGCCTTAGGTTAAGTTTTTAGCCTCTGAAAAGTTACTTGCACTTTTGCATGGCGCTTCACTGGCTCCTCGCAGGTCTTTGCAGCAGCAATCTCCAGACTCCTCCCAGTCTGTGAATTACATCATGCCAGGTGGCACTAGGAAGCTCCTGTCGGGCGGATCTCTGCCCGACGGGGACAACAGTGAATGGATTGGTTCGGTTGGACTCATGTCATATCACTAAGCATACTCGCACATATAACCCAGACAGTGTAGCAGCGGCCGGCGAGTGTCACGGCTGTCTGCTGCGGTATGGAGTAAGCGCATTTTTACGAGGTCTCCCCTGCCCCTACCTCCTGGCGGATTCAGAAGTGTCCGGCAGCTCTGCCTCTACCTCCTTGGCAATCCTTTACCAGTCCGCTGACCCTGCCAGCTTGGGGAAACTGACCAGGGACATTCCCTCCGATTCTCCCATGCACAAATCAGGCAAATTAGGAGGCCGTGAGGCCCCTGGGAGCACGAGGCCTTAGGCAGCCGTCTTTGTTGCCTAATTAGAGAGCCGCCTCTGCTCCTCTCCACACTCCGACAGGGACACTTGACCCATGTTCCCTGTTTGGCTCACATCCTTAATTTGGTGGTGCAGCGGTTCTTGTGCAGGTACCTGGGCTTACAGGATCTCCTGAGGCAGGCCAGGAAAGTCTGTGGGCATTTCTTCCAGACATATAATGCCAGTGCTCAGCTGGCTGACCTTCAAAAGGAATGCAACCTGCCCAAGAATCGCCTCATCTGTGACATGCCCACCAGGTGGTACTCAACGTTGGCAATGCTGCAGCGGCTGCACACACAGCAGAGGGCCATTAAAGAGTACCTGTGCGAGTATGGCACCAGGACAGGGTCAGGGGAGCTTGGCTTTTTTTCGCTACTCCAGTGGCTAACGATCAAGGATACATGCACTGTCCTGTCCCCATTTGAGGAGGCCACGAGGATGGTGAGCAGTGACAGTGTGTGCATCAGTGACACTGTCCCTCTTGTCTTCTTGTTGGAGCACACGCTGCATGGAATAATGGACAGGGCACTTGAGGCAGAACAGAGGGAGGAAGAGGAGGAAGAGGAGGACTTCCTTATGTTTCAAGGCCCCCTTTATCCAGACAATATTCCTGCAGGCCCGCCTATCACACAGGAAGAGGAGGAGGAGGAGGATTGTGTCAGCATGGAGGTGGAGGCTGGCACTCAGCATCAGCATCAGTCTTTAGGGGATCGTTTTCAGTCCCCAGAAACCCATGGACTTGTACATGGCTGGGAGGAGGTGGCTGCGGATCATGTTGTCCTTAGTGACCTAGAGGACTCCGGACCGAATGCCTCAGCAAACCTACGCTGCATGGCCTCCCTGATCCTGAAATGCCTGCAAAAGGACCCTCGGATTTGTGGTATCAGGGAGATGGATCAGTACTTGCTGGCAACCCTTTGTGATCCACGTTACAAGGGTAAGGTTGTGGAACTTATCCAGCCTTTGCAGAGGGAGCAGAGGATAAACCATCTTTGGGAGGCATTGCAGAAAGGCTTGTGCAATGCGTTTCTAGAGCCTGGGACCTTTCCAACCGAAAATCCACTGGGTTACTGGGCCTTGAGGATGGATCACTGGCCAGAGCTTGCACAGAATGCAATTGAGCTACTGGCCTGTCCTGCATCTAGCGTTCTATCTGAATGCACATTCCTTGCCGCTGGAGGCTTTGTAACCGATCACAGAGTGTACCTGTCCACAGACTCGGTTGATCGGCTCACCTTCATAAAAATGAATCAGTCTTGGATCACCAGCTACCAAGCCCCTGGTACTGATGTAACTGATTAATTTTTTTATGAATGTGAGATCCCTTGAAGACTGCCTATGCTGATGCTGAGTGACTATCCTATTCCTCCTCAATGTTCATGCTGATAGCTTCTAAGAACATTTTTGGTTCTGGGCACCACCACCAGTGCCTAAAGCCCAATTTTTCTGCCCCTGTTAAACAGGGGCGTGTAATTACAATTTTTGCTGTAATATTTTGCAGCAGGGCTCGTTCCTGTGCTCAACTAGAGTATCTGTGAGGGGTTGCAGTGTTGTGGCACCAGTGCCTAAAGGCAAATTTTTCTGCCCCTGTTTAACAGGGACGTGTAATTACAATCTTTGCTGTAATATTTTGCAGCTGGGCCTGTTCCTGCGCTCAACAAGAGTATCTGTGAGGCTTTACAGTGTTGTGTCACCACCACCACCTAAGGCCCAATTTTTCTGAACCTGTTTAACAGGGGTGCGTAATTACAATTTTTAATTTCAATAATTTTTATTTAAGAATAAAAGGTATTCCATTTTTAACAAATAAAGTTATCAGTATAAGCACAAGAGTACAGGTACAATGTATTTCAAATGTAAAGAATACAAAAAAAATTACCAAAAATAAAAATAATGTAAATAAACAGAAAGTTAGCAAACAGATTGCCAAGTTAGGAATCATCATATTACACAAAATTACTCGCGTAGTAACGTTTAGATAATCTTATTGTACTAAACCCGCAAAACAGATCATTAATAATAAACTGAACAAAAACACCAGATACACCAATAATGACTTCCGTTTATAAAGCCCACACCACTATAAGTTACCCACTTCCTCACTACAGTATGTTCATCCGGTGCGACCCCAGGCACCGAATGCCCCAACTGGAACTTACTGCATTCAGTGCTGGACCCGACCAGGCCTTTTCTTTCGTTCTAAGAAGTCACGGTAGTGTACATAGTGTGGTTATAAAATAATCTCTTCACATATGAACATTTAGTATCTAATCCAATACCTCAATGAGCCTTATTCTTTTGAAACCATTCTAACCATGGACTCCATGTCTTATATTTTAATTGGTAGTTACCTTGGGAGGCGGCAAACTTTAATTCATAATTTATATGCAGGTTGGCGGTTCTTATTACTTCTATAAAGGATGGCGGTTCTTAATTTTTCTACTTTCTGACTATTGTCAATCTGGCGCTCACTAGAACGTGAAAAACTATATGTTTATAAGCTGAAGGAATTTTCTCTATTCCTATTTATAGTACAGCAAATTCTGGAGTTTCAGGGACATATATTGGTGATTTTTCTAATTAGATCAAAGACACTAAACCAAAAGTCTTCAACAGTGGGCATGCCCACAGTATATGTGTGAGTGAGCCCCTAATCCCGCACTGTCTCCAACAAAGTGGAGATGTTTGAGGATGAAATCCGGCTATTCTTGTGGGTGTTAGATACCACCGCAAGAGGATTTTGCTTGAGAGTTCCCATAAATTGACACTTTTGGTGGCTGCAAAGGTGATCTTTATTGAATCTCGCCATTGTTTTATGGAGTATGAGATCATTAATTCTAATTCCCAAGTTTTCATAGATGGAGATTTGGTATGTTCTGATTTTTGGTTTAATAAATCGTAAAAGAGGGAAATGCCTTTAATAGATGTGGTCGGGTTTGTGAAATATAGGAAGGTCCTAATTGGTATGGAAACAGTATTTGCATGAGTGGTGGTTAATAGATGTGCTATTTGATTATAGGTATACATGTCTTTTGATTCTAGGCCATATTCTAATTGGATTGTTCTAAATGTTTTAAGTGATGGACCAATTGTGATATCTTCTATAGTAATAATGCCTTTTAATGACCAGTTTCATATATTTAGATCAGGAATTAGTAATTGTAAACTTGAGATAGTTAGTGGTATTGTTTTAGTGATTTGATTGAACATAGGGGATTTCAGAAGTAAGGACCATGCTTTAAACGTGATCGCCACAGTAGGGGACATGCTATTTGCTTTAGTAGGTTTGAGGGTGCTTGTTACCAGGAGGTCATATAAATTGTGGTTAACACATTGGGTCTTCTCTAGTTCTACCCATCTAGGTGATTGGGGTTCTGAAAACCACTGTTTTGTTTGAGCTAGGATAGCTGCTAAGTAGTAGTCCTTTAGTAGTACGTGACCCACCCCACCGGCTTTAATCAGTTTGTGAAATGCACATCTGGCCTTTTGCTTTTGCCATAGAAATTAGTTAATTACCGATTGGGATTTAGCGAAGAAGTTTTCAGGGACTGGAATTGGCAAAGCTCTGAATAAGTAAATGAATTGAGGTAGAATTGTCATTTTAAATGCCGCTAGTATTCCTGACCGCTCGGGATAGGACGTGGACGAGAGCCCTCGGAGCGGCGAGGAGGAGCTTGGGCTAGGTCACCCGGGCAACGGCTCTAACAGGAAGAGGCGGCGGGGACAGCGTGCGCCATCAGTGTGAGGAATCACCTCTAGAAGCGTCCCTGTACTGCCCAGGCCCTGGCAGCACCAAGGTACCAACCCTCGCAGATTAACCCAGAGGTGGACTGCCTTTCTCCAAACGCTAGCTTATTGCCACGGACGAGGGGGGGTGGAGGTACGGGCGGGCTCAGGCAGCCGGCTATATTGTCACTTAATGAACTGCCCCCAGGTCCTGGCAGACCTGGGCAACTTGACACACCGGCATATAGCGATTTGTGTACACCAGGGAGAAGATACCCCTTCGCCGGTTGGTGGAGGCCTGCATTGATGTGAAAGTCACTAACCTTTTGCCACATTACATAATCTCAACAGAGCTGAAACACCGGCTACTCTAGACTGGGCAATTAGTCTAGCGACAGCTGTAAACCAGAAGGACACTGTTGGGGCTGAGACAGTATAGAGGGAAGGGAGGTAGAACAAGGGAAAGGCGAAGAGAGCGGTGAGAAGAGGGGGGGGTAGACACCAATCCCACGAGCGGCTCAACTCTCCAATACACTCCCCCTTGCTTACAAAAATAGCCATGACTAGAAAGAAGGGCGAGGAACTGCAACAGCAGGACAATACTAGTTCCCAAACGACTCGTACCTCAAAAGAAAAGGTGAACCAGGCAGCAGCTGCCGCGGCGGCCAAACTGGAAAAATTTGCGCACCCCTCCGCCTCATCACCATCTAAAAACATCCAGCAGCAGCAGGACAGATCACACGCGGGGGGTTCAGGGGACAGGAAGAGCCTAGGAAAAGGACCAGCAGCAACGCACACAACAAAAATGACGAGCGGTAAAAGCTCCGTGGGTGAGCCTGCGGGATTAGCAATTAACAATGCTGCTGCGCAAGATGCACCAGCAGAAGCTGAACCCACACTAAAAGACGTCCTATGCGCCGTTAACGCCTGTAAGGCCTCCCTAAGCGACTTGTGCGATCAGCTGACGGGACTAAAGGAAGAACTACTTAGAGTAAGCCAAGAACTGCAAAGGACTACTGTTAGAACTACTGCTCTGGAGGAGAGAGTTAGTCAGGCTGAGGATGAATTAGCCCCACTGAAGCAAGAGCTCAAGGCATTGAAAACACAGATGGGTTTGCATAAAGTTAAAATGGAGGAAATTGAAAATAGGTCCCGCAGGAACAACGTGAGGGTGGTAGGCCTACCAGAACGGTGCGAGGGCCCCCACCCGGAGGAATTCATGGAGAAGTGGCTCAAGGGAATATTCGGGACGGAAACCTTCTCTCATCTCTTCGCCATTGAAAGAGCCCACAGGGTGCCAACCAGGGCCTCGCCGTCAGGGGGGCATCCTAGGCCAATAATAATGAAGCTCTTTAACTTGATGCGTAGGGCTAGGGAGTTGGGGGAGATCCTGTACAACGGAGTCAGAATTTCATTCTTTCCTGACTACTCCCCGGACCTCCAGAAGCGGAGAGCTGAATTCAGGGACATTAAGCGCAACCTACGGACTTATAAAATAGAATATGCCTTGTTGTATCCTGCACGACTACGCGTTACTGCCTTAGGAACTACCCATTTTTTTGATACATCAGCGGGGGTAACAAAGTGGCTGGAGGATAACAAGGTGGGCCTGCAGAGTTAGGGGTTAAACAAGGCTATTTAAATTTGGATAGGAAAGGAGGAAGGTGCGATTTCCTTTTTTTTTTCTTTTTTTTCTATCCTTTCTCACAATAATGAGCAGTTGGCACGGAGGAGGGGGGAAGGGGGGGTATGTGAGACGGAGCCACGGATGAAAAACATGATTCCACTAGTTTTGTATGTTTCAAATGTTGCACTGGGGGTTTGGGGGAGGGTTATGGAAGGGGGGGAGGGGGGGATGAGTGGGTTAGTGAGTCACAATGTATTTTCTCAGTGCATGCGTGGGGAGGTATATTTTGCGTGGTTGGGTGGGGGGAAAAAGGTCACAAGCGCAGCCCCTAGGGCTAGCCTAATTAGGCGGGGGGGTCACGAAGAAGGGCGGCAAGAAGGGGGTTGTATAAAGGAGAGGGTGGGGGGGAAGGGGGGCTTACAATGAGTCATAGGGGTAGACAACGGGGTGATTGTAAGGTACACAGAGCTATGATAGGCGGGTTCACAATAGTAAAAGTAAAGTATATTAGCACAGGTGGTTTGCATTCGCAGTCAAGGAAATGTGGGGGGGGGGGTCCCTGGACGCGGGGGCCCCCCTGCCCTTTTCCACCTTATCTATCTATTATTCTTTCTTCTTGTTCTTTTTTTTTTTTTCTTTTGTCAGCACAATTACAGCGCCCACGACCAATTTTGACATTTACAAATGCACTAAGGAATTGCCTTTTTTTTCCTCCTGACTGGCACTTTTTCTTTTTGTTCTTTCTCTTGGCCTTTCTTGTTTATTTTTCTTGCCCTCTTTTTCTAGATGCCTTTTAAAACTTTAAAGATAGGCTTCTGGAACATCAGGGGCATGGCTGACCCCGCTAAAAGGGCAGCAGTTTTCATGGCATTGGAAGCCTACGGCGTTGAGCTGGCTTGCCTGCAGGAAACCCACCTTACCAATGATACTAAACTGCATGTTCGGAACCACAAATATCAAGAACAGTACCACTCAGTTTACACTTCGTACTCAAGAGGGGTGAGCATACTGGTGGGGAGAAGTATTTAGTTTTCCTGCATGGAAGCCAGAATTGACGCGTTGGGACGCTATGTTTTCCTGAGCTGCGTTGTGGAAAATAAGCCTCTAGTAATAGCAAACATATATATTCCTCCTCCGTTTAAAACAGAAACCATTTTAGATCTGTTGGAATTCGTGGAAAGCAAGTTAGACGTACCGATAATACTGGTGGGAGATTTCAATGCAGTTTTGAATAATAAAATGGACCGGTTTCCACCTATGAACCGGGTGGAAAGGCTATCGGAGGGCCGGTTAGGCCAACTCCTGGCAGAGGTTGGGTGGTGTGACTTATGGAGATCCCATAATCCAAAAACTCGGCAGTATTCCTGCTATTCAGGATCACATTCTACTCTATCGCGTATAGATATGGCAGTAGGCAACAATGAGGCTTTGCAACTAATAGGGAATATAGAGTATAAGCCGAGGGGTATTTCTGATCATTCTCCTTTGACCTTGACTCTGAATCTAAGCATTAGACCTAATCGGAAAAGGTGGACAATAAAGCCACTATGGTTGGACTTAATAAGTAGTCCAGAAGAAGTTACATCTAAATTAAAAGAGTTTGTAACATTTAACTCAGGTACAGCCCCTGCGGGGGTAGTGTGGGACACCTTAAAAGCATACCTCAGGGGACTGCTCCACCAGCAGGTCGTTACAGTAAAGAAAACGTCAAGGGAATGGGAGGCGAGAGCCAGTAGGGAAGCCATGGAATCAGAAGCACAATACGTGGCGGACCCAACCCCTGAAAAACAGGAGGTATGGCTCAGTAGACAACAGGAGTACAGAGAGTTAATTAATAGAAGAACAGAAAATAAAAGACTCTTCCAGAAACAAAATTATTATGGCGAAGGGGAGAAAGTAGGTCGGATGTTGGCACTTATAACCAAGTCTAACCTATCCCCATCGGCCATTTTTTCAATTAGGACGCCGGCTGGAGAGATTACCTCAGACCCCGCCGAGGTCCTAGAAACCTTTTCCACATTTTATAAGGACTTGTACAGGTCACGCCGGGGGTCGGACCGGCGCGATATGGATAGATTTCTGGAGGGGGTAGCTTTGCCTGTGCTCTCGGAGGGGGACAGGAGCGAGATGGAGTCTCCTCTGACTCTGGAGGAGTTGCAAAAGGCTGTCGCAGAGTTGTCAGGCCAGAAATCTCCTGGCCCGGACGGTTTGCCATTGGAAATCTACAGGAAGTACGGGGAGGTTTTACTCCCGGAGCTTTTAAAAGTACTGGAACAGACGACAAAGGACGGAAGGTTACCTCCGTCAATGTCGGAGGCTGACATAGTGGTGATACCAAAAGAGGGGAAAGACCAACTGGAAGTCACCTCATATAGACCGATATCACTGCTGTGTTCGGACGCCAAGATCGTAGCAAGGGTGCTGGCGTCCAGGTTGAATAAGTCCATTGTAAAGCTTGTACACCCAGACCAATCGGGGTTTATCCCCGGTCGGTCTACCAGCATTAATATCAGAAGGGCATATCTGAACCTTCAGGTCCCAGCGGAGAATGCGGGGTCTAGAGCCATACTGTCTTTGGATACCGCCAAGGCCTTCGACAGCCTGGAGTGGGAATACCTCTGGTGGGCACTAGAGAGGTTTGGATTCGGCCCCGTATTTATTAGCTGGTTAAAAATCCTATATAATCACCCAAAGGCTAGACTCAAGATAAATAATGACTACTCGGAAAGCTTCCCCCTCGAAAGAGGGACTAGACAGGGCTGCCCTTTGTCTCCTTTGTTGTTTGTCTTGGCCATGGAGCCATTGGCCGGAGCGGTGAGATCATCATCTGAACTGCAGGGCTTCCACAGGAAGGGCGAGGAGGAGAGAATAGCCCTTTTTGCGGACGATGTCCTATTCTTCCTTGGGGATACGACCTCCTCATTGGAGGAAGTAATGCGCCTGGTGAAGGACTTCGGAAAATTCTCAGGATTGACCATCAATTGGGAGAAATCATCGCTCCTGCCGGTCGACCCACCAGCCAATTCTATCCTAACGAGCCTGCCCCAACTGAGAATCACGGGGAAAATGAAGTACCTTGGCGTTGTGTTGTCCAAGGACCCCGGTGCGTTTATTGAGGACAACTTGGTCCCTCTTCTATTAAAATTCAGAAAAAAATTCGATATTTGGAGTAGACTCCCCCTCTCCGTGGCAGGCCGGGCCAAACTGATTAAAATGGTATGGCTGCCTCAGTTGTTATACTTGCTCCACAACTCCCCAGTATGGATCGGGGAGAAGTGGTTCCAAAAAATCCAATCCCTTTTTAGGGAATTAATTTGGAAAAAAGGGCAGGCCAGGATAGGCCTACAAAAACTGCAGTGCCCTGTCACGGAGGGGGGACTGGGGGTCCCCCACCCGTTTACCTACTTCCTGGCAGCCCAGTTACAGCAACTCGGGGGATGCGCCATCGATGGAGGGGGTAGTAAGAACGCCCAGGTTATCCTACAGGGAAGCCCACATAGTTCACTAGTTGAAGCGCTGGAGGCAGACTCACTACAAAGAGAGATTCCGACACTTAAAATGATCACTAGGGTCTGGCAGACTGCCAAGCGAATAATGGGGTATAAGGGAATCTCAGAATACTCACCAATCTGGAACAACAAGAATTTGCAGGAACTATTACCTGTTGATAGGAATAAGCATTGGGAGAGGAATGGGGTATGTCGGTTGATACAGATATATGAGGGGGACACCCTGAAGCCTTTCGAGGAACTGCGGCAAGAGTACGGGCTGCCAAATCGTGCATCCTATAGTTATTTACAGATTAGACACGCCTTGGGAAAGCAGTTTGGAAGGCTACCCCCCACATGGTGCAAGATCCCACTATTACAAACAATAATCAAATCAGAGACCTTCAAGGGGTTAACCACAGAGATATATACTCAGCTAATAAAGAAAACAAATATGCAAGTGTGCTCTTCGGGGGGCAGAGACAGGTGGGCGGCTGATGTGGGGGAGATAACGGACATACAATGGAAAAGGATTCTGGAACTGGGACCAGAGGTGTCGGTCTCTCCCTCACAAAAGGCCTCCCATTTGATGCTGTTGCATAGATCCTATTACACACCAAAAAAGCTCTTTATGTTCGGTCGCCGAACTAATGACGAGTGCCCTAGATGTAGGGGAACAGGCGACTTGATCCACATGTTTTGGAGGTGCCCAAAACTGGTCAGGTACTGGCCCGAGATCCTAAAGAGAATAAACACCACGTTTAAAGTTAATCTAGAGCTAGACCCCAAGATCTGTGTGCTGGGATGTGTTACCAGCGGACTGAGAGACAGTAGTACAAGGGTAGCGGTAGCAAAGTGTCTATTCCAAGCTAGAAAATTAATTGCACAGTCTTGGCAATCTAGGACCCCCCCTACCCCGGAAGAGTGGATAGGAGCTGTCAACTCCTCAGTGTGGAGCGAAAGAACATTCTACATTAGGTCTGGCAACTATAATAAGTTTGCAAGAATGTGGAATCTGTGGGCTCAAACAATGCCTTGCCCGTCAACAGTGCTATCCCAGTGCTGAGAATACCTGTCTCCCTACCAATGGGGAGAGGCCGAGTTAGGAGCAGCTTAGAGCCTAGAGCGGAGAGAGAACAACACACGACCTTACGCTGTCCACCGGACGTGTTTTGGAATCACAGGGGTTCAAGGGGGGGGATTACGGGAGGATGGGGGGTCACAGGAGGGAGGGGGGGCGGGACTTTTCAGAAAGAAAAGTATCAACTACATTATACGCATAGTAGTAATACGAGGGTACGCGATTAAGTGATTTTTTAAGGTATAGGATGCACACTATGTATTTTGCAGTGTGGCACTGTTACAATCACATATATCCTGTAATTTATACTGTAACAATACTCAAAGTTATAATAGATACAAAAAAAAAAAAAAAGGGTAAATATGGAATGCCACAATGATGTGACTGATGTAGAGACATATATGAGCACTATTCTGAAAATAGTCTCTGGATAAAAGTTTACTGATGTAGCAAAAAAAAAAAAAAAAAAAAAAAAGTATTCCTGACCATGTGATTTCTTTTTTGGTTATATATACCAAAGAAAAAGGAGCAAAGGGCGGGACTTTAAATGAGGACACACGGGGGCAGGTACAAAAGTCAAGTATAAAACAGGTTTTATTATATACAAAATTGTCATATATTAACATGATTTTAAATGTACATAGCTACTATTCTTACTCTATGTTTCATCAAAGTATACATTCCAACAAGGACTTATAGTTACATTGCATGAACAGTTTAATAGCTAAAATCTTGAGTAGAGGATATATGACACATTAAAGTGTCAAATAGACAGGTTACAAAAAAGAAAGCAATGAGTGGAAATGGAACGTTCATATATAATTGTTGGTGAGGTACGCCTATAGGTAGATGAAAGCTCTACGCGTTTCAGGGCTTAATCGCCACTCTTCAGGAGCAAAAACCAAGGGTAACCTGGGGCTATGGAAAACAGTCGTATTTAAAGGGAGAAAAATGCTTTGGGAGAAAATAGTGGATAAATGTGGAGTGTGTTCCCCACATAGTACACCTAACCCATCAAACTTACACGCATATACTTGCGCACAGGTAGTGGGGCCCCGCAAGTCAGGTCAGCCAATGATGTCATGCTCCGGAGCTGAGGGGGCCCCCTGGGGCGGCCCACCACCAACCCAAGCACCACCCCAGATGGGTCACAGAGAGAAAGCCTGGTGGTGATTGGTGAATTGAAGAAAAATATAAAATAGACGGGGCAGTGATCCCCAGAGAAATGGAGAGCCTGTGAAAAATAAGTGACATAAATATTAAACTGATAGGCGACGTGTAAATTAAATGATAAGTGGAAACGAAGTGAAGGAAAGGGGAAAAGTGGAGGCAAAGGGAAAAGGAAAGGTGAAAACAAACAGAGAAGGGAGAGACTGAGGTAGAAAGTGAGGGAGGAAAGAAGTACTGGGGGTGGCAAAGAGAAACTTTACCTGCTGCAAAGTGAGTAGGGATGAATTGCCAAGGTGCATGAAAGTGCCAGGAAGGAGGTGACCAGGAGAAAACCAGAGTGGGGGACCCGAACCCGGGGGAGGTCCAGGAGGGACGCGCCACCACAAAGGGGCCCCCAACGTCATGCACCAACGGGAGATGGGGGTGAGGAAGGCGCGATGGTGGAGACAGCCAGACACACCAAGCCACTCCACCAGCAGCGTCCCAACAAGCCCCTCCAACCGCTGGAGATGGAAAGCTCACCGGCCGGTCTTAAACACGCCACGAGGACGTTAGGCCACCAGCACTAACGGCATGACGTTGACGCGCAGTGGGGGAAACCCCTCCCCCCCGCGTCACATCGAGGGGGCGGGGAAACCCCCAGTGCGCGTCGCAGCTCCGGAACGTGAAACAACGCCCAACCAAAGCAGACGACGGCCCGACTGACCAGGCACAAATACAGCGTGCATAGCTTGACCAAAGACAATGGGAAGATGCGGCATCGAATTATTAATATGGGGGTAAATTTGCAAAGGATCAACTGGATAAATGGGGGGCTGAGGGGAAAAAGATCAAAATTAAAAAAAAAATTAAAAAAAAAAAAAATAAAATATAAAAATAAAAAAAGCATGATAATTATTGTTAGTGCCAACCGTGTGCCTCCATCCCTAATTGATTATGAATTAATTTAAAAACAGAACAGAAAATTTGGGACTTTAAATGAGGTTAGATAGGGGGCGTTCAACTCCCCTCCTCCATCCCGGTTCAATATATATACCAAAGAAAAAGGAGCAAAGGGTGGGACTTTAAATGAGGACACACGGGGGCAGGTACAAAAGTCAAGTATAAAACAGGTTTTATTATATTCAAAATTGTCATATATTCACATGATTTTAAATGTACATAGCTACTATTCTTACTCTATGTTTCATCAAAGTATACATTCCAACAAGGACTTATAGTTACATTGCATGAACAGTTTAATAGCTAAAATCTTGAGTAGAGGATATATGACACATTAAAGTGTCAAATAGACAGGTTACAAAAAAGAAAGCAATGAGTGGAAATGGAACGTTCATATATAATTGTTGGTGAGGTACGTCTATAGGTAGATGAAAGCTCTACGCGTTTCGGGGCTTAATCGCCACTCTTCAGGAGCAAAAACCAAGGGTAACCTGGGGATATGGAAAACAGTCGTATTTAAAGGGAGAAAAATGCTCTGGGAGAAAACAGTGGATAAATGTGGAGTGTGTTCCCCACATAGTACACCTAACCCATCAAACTTACACGCATATACTTGCGCACAGGTAGTGGGGCCCCGCAAGTCAGGTCAGCCAATGATGTCATGCTCCGGAGCTGGGGCGGCCCACCACCAACCCAAGCACCACCCCAGATGGGTCACAGAGAGAAAGCCTGGTGATGATTGGTGAATTGAAGAAAAATATAAAATAGACGGGGCAGTGATCCCCAGAGAAATGGAGAGCCTGTGAAAAATAAGTGACATAAATATTAAACTGATAGGCGACGTGTAAATTAAATGATAAGTGGAAACAAAGTGACGGAAAGGGGAAAAGTGGAGGCAAAGGGAAAAGGAAAGGTGCAAACAAACAGAGAAGGGAGAGACTGAGGTAGAAAGTGAGGGAGGAAAGAAGTACTGGGGGTGGCAAAGAGAAACTTTACCTGCTGCAAAGTGAGTAGGGATGAATTGCCAAGGTGCATGAAAGTGCCAGGAAGGAGGTGACCAGGAGAAAACCAGAGTGAGGGACCCGAACCCGGGGGAGGTCCAGGAGGGACGCGCCGCCACAAAGGGGCCCCCAACATCATGCACCAATGGGAGATGGGGGCGAGGAAGGCGCGATGGCGGAGACGGCCAGACACACCAAGCCACTCCACCAGCAGCGTCCCAACAAGCCCCTCCGACCGCTGGAGATGGAAAGCTCACCGGCCGGTCTTAAACACGCCACGAGCACGTTAGGCCGCCAGCACTAACGGCATGACGTCGACGCGCAGTAGGGGAAACCCCTCCCCCCCGCGTCACATCGAGGGGGCGGGGAAACCCCCAGTGCGCGTCTTTTTTGGTTATGTTGCTTAGTTTTGAATAAAGGTCTTGGAGGAACGGTGTGTAATTTGCGTTGACTAGTTGATCTGTCTTTTCGGTTAAAGTCATGCCTAAGTATTTTATTCCTTTGGAGCTCCAAGCATATGGAAATCTTTCCTGGAGTCTATTCTGCATGTGATCATCTATGCCTAGTCCTAATATTTGGGATTTGCTTTCATTGACTTTGTAGTATGATGTTCGATTAAACAAAGATAGAGCTTCATGTGCTGCAGCCAGGGAAGGTTCCACCACTGTTAGTATCAAGATAAGAGTCTGTTGGTCAAGAAAAAAGTAAAATCCCTTTCAGTGGCGTGCAAACATCGCCATGCATCGTGGAGATCATGTTGTATTATGGAGGGGAGAAAAGCTGGGCTTGTTCTTTTGGATTGAGAGGTGGAGCCCAAAGCAGGGTCAGGAGTAAGATTGAAGTCTCCGCAAATCACCAAAAGTCCTTTTTGGAGGCGTTTCACTTTTTTTAATAATCTGTTAAAAAAAACTGAATTTGGTGGTTGTTGGGTGAATAGACATTAACTAACGTGTAAGTGGTAGAGTTTAGATCACAGATTAGAATAAAAAATCTTCCAAGAGGGTCACATACAACTTTGTGGATCTTGAATGCCACTGTATCCCTTATGGTTATTAGAACTCCCTTGGTCTTGGAATGTGCGTTTGCTGTAAAGATATGTGGATAATTCTTGTGGGTACATTTAGGGGGGTTGGAGGCTAAGAAGTGTGTCTCTTGTGTGCACACAATGTCACAATGGTGTGTAATGGCTTCTTTCCATAATGAATTGCGTTTTACGGGATGATTGAGCCCTTTAGTGTTCATAGATAGTATATTCAGTGTCATAATGGAGGTTGGTGGTAAGTGCTGCTATTGCTGCGCAGGGTCTCAGCACCAAAGAGGTCCTGTTCATCTGTTGACCGCAGATGGTGCTGCAGGCAGCAGAGGGAGTTGATGTTGATGTGTATAGTTGGATACTCACTGTTGGAGACATTGAAGGTACAGTTGATATACTTATTTTTCTTAGGCTGGTTAATTCCACAAATGTCAGCATACTGTTCTGCTTTGAGTGGGTGTCTCGATTCTGGTTTTCTGGCTCTATAAGTATCTGAGGAACTTGGCAACAGAAAGAAGAGATAAAAAACAAAACAACAGAGTAACTGGTGAAACATTAGCATGTTCTGAGGAACGTAAGTTGAGCGTATTAGGTGAAAGTCAACTGTGGGCAGCTTAAGCTGCTAGGATCAATTGGGGGAAAAGTTCAGCCTTTAGATTTCTAGGTTGAGAAAACACTGGGATCCTAAGATGTAAAGATGACATCTGAGCGTTATTACGCATGTGATTTGGCATTCTTTGCCGTTACTGTTTTACATTCACGATGAACTTGACTTGGAGTGCTTGAGGCATATGCACCTTTATCTTGTTCAGGAATTATGTCCCATTCTTTCAAGAGAGCAATACCTTTCACTAGGGAAGTAATTACGTGGGTATGATTATCCCTGGTAATTGTAAGCTTTGTGGGGTAACCCCATCTGTACAATATTTTATGATTACGGAGAGCTTTGGTTATTGAATTCAAGTTTTTTTCTCTTCTGAAGTGTGTATTGTGACAGATCGGTAAAGAAGTGGAGATTTTGACACTGTGGGGGCACTTGTTCTCTTTTCCTCATTGTAGTCATGAGGTTTTCCTTTACGTGGAAGAAGTGCAGACGTAATAGAACTGTCATGGTTATGCAATAGAGTTTTCTGTCAGCTTACCTGTCTCCATGTGTTCATCTCTAAAGACCAGCTGCCTCTCACCTGACTGGTTTTATCACCCCCCCGCTCTAAGCATGGCCCCACCCCAGGCCCTGTCAGGGAACCCTATATTAACCTGCAGTGCTGATCAACCATTGTGTGTTAGCCTCCGTATGTACTTGCTGTGCTTCCTACGTCTGATTCCTGTTAGCGACTTTGGCCTGTTCTCGACTCTCCCTGTCTGCTTGTTACCCTGACCTTTGGCGTGTTATGTTTATCCTTGTCTGCTAGTCGCCCTGACCCTTGGCTTACCTCTTACTTCCCTGTCATTCCAGCCTGCTGCCTCCTTCCTCTTCTCCTGTAAGTCTATGGTGAGCGTGAGCTGTGAGACTGTGGGGGCCGCGACCTGGAGCCAGACTGCAGCGCAGTCCATCCTTACCACTAGAGGCTCTGGTGAACACCCGCTGGCTCTTAGACTCCGCACCCTGGGGAATCTATGCTCTAGCTCCCACTGGGATCCATGTTAGTTATCCTGTAGACCTGCTTCCTTAACCTTCCAGGGTTCAATCCACAGCAGTCAGTTCTAGGGTCCACTACCTTAGCGGTGCACTTCCGACTCCTACAGAGTGCATCTATCACCTGGTCTCAGGTGACCTGACAGTTTGATCAGCCATGGACCCGGCTGATGTGCTGCTACCCGCAGATGATCCGTTGCATGGGCTTAGTTCGCAGACTTGAGACTCAGGAATCGCATCAGACCCAAGTGATGTGATTCCTTCTGGATTTGGCATCCCGTTTTGAACAGGTTCAGGCCTCATTAGGACCCCCGGTTCAACAACCTCAACCGCTATCTGCTGCTGCACCTATCACACCAGTCGCAGCCACACATTCATTACAACTGCCAGCTCTGGCCCGTTTCTCTGGGGAGTCCAAGGCTTGCAGGGGGTTCCTTAGCCATTGCATAATTCATTTTGAACTTCAGCCCCAAAACTTCCTGTCCGATCGGGCAAAAGTAGCCTATATTATATCCCTCCTGTCCGGCGAGGCACTAGCTTGGGCTGCCCCTCTGTGGGAACTGAATGATCCAGTGGTTTCTAGCCTGTCTGATTTCTTGAAAGTTTTTCGGAATATCTTCGAGGAACCGGGCCGTGTCTCCTCAGCGGCTAGCGCTCTTTTACGTCTCCGTCAAGAGTCCGCTTCTGTGGGACAGTATGCTCTTCAGTTCCGTATCCTCACTGCATCTGAGATCCTCTGATCTTACTGGGCCTTGAGGATGGATCACTGTCCAGAGCTTGCACAGAATACAATTGAGCTACTGGCCTGTCCTGCATCTAGCGTTCTATCTGAATGCACATTCAGTGCTGCTGGAGGCTTTGTAACTGATCACAGAGTGTACCTGTCCACAGACTCGGTTGATCGGCTCACCTTCATAAAAATGAATCAGTCTTGGATCACTAGCTACAAAGCACCTGATACTGATGTAACCGATAAATTTTTTTATGAATGTGAGATCCCTTGAAGACTGCCTATGCTAATGCTGAGTGACTATCCTGTTATGCTGAGTGACTATCCTATTCCTCCTCAATTCATGTTGATAGCTTCTAAGAACATTTTTGGTTCTGGGCACCACCACCAGTGCCTAAAGCCCAATTTTTCTGCCCCTGTTAAACAGGGGCGTGTAATTACAATTTTTGCTGTAATATTTTACAGCAGGGCTCGTTCCTGCGCTCAACTAGAGTATCTGTGAGGGATTGCAGTGTTGTGGCACCACCACCACCAACACTGCTGCCTAAGGCCCAATTTGTCTGCCCCTGTTTAACAGGGGCGTGTAATTACAATTTTTGCTGTAATATTTTGCAGCAGGGCTCATTCCTGCGCTTAACTAGAGTATCTGTGGGGGGTTGCAGTGTTATGGCACCAGCACCAGTGCCTAAATCCCCATTTTTCTGCCCCTGTTTAACAGGGGCATGTAATTACAATTTTTGCTGTAATATTTCTCAGCTGGGCCTGTTCCTGCGCTCAACAAGGGTATCTGTGAGGCTTTACAGTGTTGTGTCACCACCACCACCTAAGGCCCAATTTTTCTGCCCCTGTTTAACAGGGGTGCGTAATTACAATTTTTCATTTCAATAATTTTTACTTAAGCATAAAAGGTATTTCATTTTTAACAAATAAAGTTATCAGTATAAGTACAAGAGTACAGGCACAATGTACAACAAATGTAAAGAATACAAAAAAAATTACCAAAAATAAAAATATTGTAAATAAACAGAAAGTTAGCAAACTGATTGCCAAGTTAAGAATCATCATATTACAAAAGATTACTCGCGTAGTAACGTTTAGATAATCTTATTGTACTAAACCCGCAAAACAGATCATTAATAATAAACTGAACAAAAACACCAGATACACCAATAATGACTTCCGTTTATAAAGCCCACACCACTATAAGTTACCCACTTCCTCACTACAGTATGTTCATCCGGTGCGACCCCAGGCACCGAATGCCCCAACTGGAACTTACTGCATTCAGTGCTGGACCCGACCAGGCATTTTCTTTCATTCTAAGAAGTCACGGTAGTGTACATAGTGTAGTTATAAAAGAATCTCTTCACATATGAACATTTAGTATCTAATCCAATACCTCAATGAGCCTTATTCTTTTGAAACAATTCTAACCATGGACTCCATGTCTTATATTTTAATTGGTAGTTACCTTGGGAGGCGGCAAACTTTAATTCGTAATTTATATGCAGGTTGGCGGTTCTTATTACTTCTATAAAGGATGGCGGTTCTTAATTTTTCTACTTTCTGACTATTGTCAACCTGGCGCTCACTAGAACGTGAAAAACTATATGTTTATAAGCTGGAGGAATTTTCTCTATTCCTATTTATAGTATAGCAAATTCTGGAGTTTCAGGGACAGAGATATTGGTGATTTTTCTAATTAGAGCAAAGACACTAAACCAAAAGTCTTCAACAGTGGGCATGCCCACAGTATATGTGTGAGTGAGCCCCTAATCCCGCACTGTCTCCAACAAAGTGGAGATGTTTGAGGATGAAATCCGGCTATTCTTGTGGGTGTTAGATACCACCGCAAGAGGATTTTGCTTGAGAGTTCCCATAAATTGACACTTTTGGTGGCTGCAAAGGTGATCTTTATTGAATCTCGCCATTGTTTTATGGAGTATGAGGACATTAATTCTAATTCCCAAGTTTTCATAGATGGAGATTTGGTATGTTCTGATTTTTGGTTTAATAAATTGTAAAAGAGGGAAATGCCTTTAATAGATGTGGTCGGGTTCGTGAAATATAGGAAGGTCCTAATTGATATGGAAACAGTATTTGCATGAATGGTGGTTAATAGATGTGCTATTTGATTATAGCTATACATGTCTTTTGATTCTAGGCCATATTCTAATTGGATTGTTCTAAATGTTTTAAGTGATGGACCAGTTGTGATATCTTCTATAGTAATAATGCCTTTTAATGACCAGTTTCATATACAGTATTTAGATCAGGAATTAGTAATTGTAAACTTGAGATAGTTAGTGGTATTGTTTTAGTGATTTGATTGAACATAGGGGATTTCAGAAGTAAGGACCATGCTTTAAACGTGATCGCCACAGTAGGGGACATGCTATTTGCTTTAGTAGGTTTGAATGTGCTTGTTACCAGGAGGTAATATAAATTGTGGTTAACACATTGGGCCTTCTCTAGTTCTACCCATCTAGGTGATTGGGGTTCCAAAAACCACTGTTTTGTTTGAGCTAGGATAGCTGCTAAGTAGTAGTCCTTTAGTAGTACGTGACCCACCCCACCGGCTCTCCTAGCTTTAATCAGTTTGTGAAATGCACATCTGGCCTTTTGCTTTTGCCATAGAAATTAGTTAATTACCGATTGGGATTTAGCGAAGATGTTTTCAGGGACTGGAATTGGCAAAGCTCTGAATAAGTAAATGAATTGAGGTAGAATTGTCATTTTAAATGCCGCTAGTATTCCTGACCATGTGATTTCTTTTTTGGTTATGTTGCTTAGTTTTGAATAAAGGTCTTGGAGGAACGGTGTGTAATTTGCGTTGACTAGTTGATCTGTCTTTTCGGTTAATGTCATGCCTAAGTTTTTTTTTCCTTTGGAGCTCCAAGCATATGGAAATCTTTCCTGGAGTCTATTCTGCATGTGATCATCTATGCCTAGTCCTAATATTTGGGATTTGCTTTCATTGACTTTGTAGTATGATGTTCGATTAAACAAAGATAGAGCTTCATGTGCTGCAGCCAGGGAAGGTTCCACCACTGTTAGTATCAAGATACCATCATTGGCGAAAAGGCTGATGATGTGGTCAGTTCCTCCTGCTGTGAAGCCTGTTATATTAGCATGAGAACGAATGTGGATAGCAAAAGGTTCCAATAATGAATTAAAGATTAAAGGGAATAGGGGACATCCTTGCCTTGTTCCATTGGATAGGGAAAATGGGAATGAAAGTATTCCCGACATTTACACTCTGGCAGAAGGTTTAGAGTATAGTGCCATAATGGCTGAGAGAATATTGCTATTAAATCCAACAGTTTCTAGTACTTTGAGTAGATACTGGCAGTGTATGCTGTCAAAGGCCTTCTCTGCATCCAATGTTAGGAGCAGAGAAGGCCTTTTCTTCACCTCCGCCAGGTGTATGATGTTAATTAATCTTCGGGTAGCATCAGATGTCTGTCTATTTTTGGTAAGACCCGTTTGATCGGGATGAATCAATGTGGGCAATATATCTACCAATCGGGCTGCTAATAATTTCGCGTTTAACTTTAGATCAGTATTCAAAAGCGATATTGGTCTAAAGTTCGGGGGGCTTCCCTGGCTTAGATAAAGTTATAATAAGTGCTTCTAACATCTCCGGAGGGAAAGAGGCAGAGGCAGAGGCGGCACTGAAAATTCTGTTTAACCACCTCAATACTGGGCACTTAAACCCCCTTCCTGCCCAGACCAATTTTCAGCTTTTGGTGCTCTCACACTTTGAATGACAATTACTCAGTCATGCAACACTGTACCCAAATAAAATTTGTGTCCTTTTTTTCTCACAAATAAAGCTTTCTTTTGGTGGTATTTAATCACTAATGGGTTTTTTTTTTTGTGCTACAAATAAAAAAAGACCGTAAATTTTGTGAAAAATTGCCCTTTTCTTTTTTTTTGTCATAAAATTTAGCAAATTAGTAATTTTTCTTCATGAATTTTAGCCCAAATTTATACTGCTATATATCTTTGGTAAAAATAACCCAAATTAGTGTATATAATTTGGTCTTTGTGAAAGTTATAGAGTCTACAAACTATGGTGCCAATCACTGAAAATTGAAAACATCTGATCAGGCCTTCAGTACATCAGGTGAATCTCATTTCTTGAGGTACTAACAAGTCAGAAAAGTACAAATACCCCCCAAATGACCCCTTTTTAGAAAGTAGACATTCCAAGGAAAGTAATTAAGTAACATGGTGAGTTTTTTTAAGTTGAAATTTTTTCCCACAATTCTTTGCAAAGGGAAGATTTTTTTTTTTTTTTTACAAAATTGTCATATTAACTGGTTATTTCTCTCACAGAGCATATGCATACAACAAATTACACCCCAAAATACATTCTGCTGCTCCTCCTGAGTATTGGGATACCACATGTGTGGGACTTTTACACAGCCTGGCCACATACAGAGGCCCAACATTGAAGTAGCACCATCAGACGATTTACAAGCATAAATTGCACATCTCATTTCTCAACCACTTATTACACTTTTGAAGGCCCTGGAGCACCATAATAATGGAATTGCCCACAAAATTACCCCATTTTGAAAATCAAACACCCCAACGTATAATCTATGAGGCATAATGAGTCTTTTGAACGGTTATTTTTTTTCCAGAAGTTTTTGGAAAATGTGTGAAAAAAATAAAAACGCATTTTTTTTTTACACAAAGTTGTCCATTTATAAGATATTTCCAACACATAGCAAATACATAGCAAAAATGACACCCCAAAATACATTCTGCTACTCCTCCTGAGTATGGCGACACCACATGTGTGGGACTTTTACACAGCCTGGCCACATACAAAGAGCCATCATTGAAGTAGCACCATCAGGCGATCTACGAGCATAAATTGCACATCTCATTTCTCAACCACCTATTACACTTTTGAAGGCCCTGGAGCACCAGGACAATGGAATTGCCCACAAAATGACCCCATTTTGGAAAGCAAATACCCCAGCGTATAATCTATGAGGCATAATGAGTCTTTTGAACGGTTATTTTTTTTCCAGAAGTTTTTGGAAAATGTTTTTTTACACAAAGTTGTCCATTTAAAAGATATTTCCAACACATAGCAAAAATGAAACCCCAAAATACATTAAGCTTCTCCTCCTATGTATGGGGATACCACATGTGTGAGACTTTTACACAGCTTGGCCACATACAGGTAAAAAAAAAAAAAGTATTGCCTGTGCTTTTAGTAGTATCCACAGAAGAGAGCACTGGTCCAGGCAGCAGTCAGGGATGTGCTTAGTGACAGCAATAGTAATTATCCAGGCAGCAGGCAGGAATATTGTCTATAGTCAGCACAAGGATATTGCCAGCACAGCCAAAGCATTTGTCCATAGAAATTGTCCAGCCAGAGACAGCCAGCACAACCATAATATTGGTCCTGTTACACCGTTACCTGCAGACACTCATTATTGTACCGCTCTCCAGCCCTTCATAAACATACAGCCTCTTGCTACAGCTAATTATTTGCATAGTCCAGGTAGCAGGCAGAGGTGTGGTCCGTTCATGCAGCAGGCAAAGGCATGATGGCAGTAAGTCAGCAGCAGGCTGAGGGCCGCAATCGGGTAAGACCTGTGCACAGGGGCACAGGGGTAGAGGCTTCGACCCACCCAAATCTCTATGAAGCCTCCGGACTCCAGACCCTAATACGGAAATTACAAAACCCGGAGAAAACAAAAATAATAGTTTTCTCCATCTGGAAAAACTATTCTGGAGCCCCTCACATATGTGAGACCCCTGTGTACTACAGTAGCAGGGCAACGGATCAGTCCAAGCAGTAGGCAAAAGCATAGTCCATAAAACAGGCCAGGGTCAGTTCACGTGCAAGCAGTCCAAGTGGTAGGCAGATGCATAGTCACAAAACAGGCCAGGGTCAGTACACGTGCAAGCAGTCCAAACGGTGGGCAGAGGCATAGTCACAAAATAGGCCGGGGTCAGTTCATGTGGAAACAGTTCAAACGGTAGGCAGAGGCATAGTCAAAAAACAGGCCAGGGTCAGTTCACATGGAAGGCAGTCGCATGGTTATTTGGGGAAGCATGGGAAATGGTCAGCACAGATGATGAAAATGGGAAAAATATGGGCTAATATTTTAGGGATGTATGATAAAGTTCGAAGCATTCACCAATGCAAAGGCCAGGTTGGGAGGGACACTGGGGACAATGGAAGCTGGTATCTTTTCGAAATCCTCTTCTGCTGCACACGTGACATCTTTTTTGTTGTCTTTGGCCTGCTTCTGATGGTGGAATATTGTACGGGAAGTGGCGTTGATGAAGTCGGCTAAAAGCATCAGAGCGAAGGTCTTCTGTGGGGGTCTTTGTTGATAGATGAGGGACGTGACTACTACTTCTATGAACTTTAGGAAGGGGGGGGGCTTTCTGTGGATTTTGTGTAGACTATGTAGGAATTGTAAATGGCCAAATGGATAAGATAAATTGCTACCTTCTTGTACCAGAATCGAGACCTCCTTATTGACAAATAGGGCTGAATCATTTGATCATTGAAATCCACCCCCCATGTAGAGATTATAATCTTGGACACATGTCGGTTTTTCACTGAACTACAACTGTAGTGTCATCCTGAATGGTGGACATCATGTGCACGTTCCTGTTATCCTTCCACCTCAAGGCCAGCACTTCATTGCATCTCAGTGTTGCTCTTTCCTCCCTTTGCAACTTTTTTCTTATTATAGATTGTGGGAAACCCTTCCTATTTTTTCTTGAGGTTCCGCAGGCCAGAGTTTTTTTCGATATATAGGTGTCTGAAAAGGGGCAGGCTGGTACAAAAGTTGTCAAGGTAAATATGATATCCTTTTTTTAGAAGTGGGTAAGCCAGGTCCCATACGATTTTTCCAGTTATGCCCATGTAGGCTGGGAACTCAGGGGGCTGGAGCTGGGAATCTCTTCCTTCATATATGCGGAGCATACAGATATCCCGTGGCTCTCTCACAGAGCTTGTAAAATTTTACTCCTTATTTGGCCTTTTTGCTAGGAATATATTGTTTTATTCCTAGCCGGCCTGAAAATGGTACCAGGGACTCATCCACACATATACTCTTCTCAGGGACATAGAGTTCTGCAATCGTTGGGAAAATAAATTTCAGCGGGCGAATATTATATAACTTATCAGAATTTGGATGATTGCGGGGAGGGCACTGGGTGTTGTCGTTAAAATGACATAATCTCATAATCATCTCATATTGGGACCTGGGCATTGCGGCAGAATACATGGGCATATGGTGGATGGGGTTAGTGGACCAATAGGCATGTCCTTCATTTTTTTTTGTAAGCCCCATGTTTAGGGTGAGGCCAAAAACAATTTGAACTCCTCCAAATTTAGATCTCTCCACTCAAACGGATGGGCATAAGATGATTGGGGGTTGCTGGCAATATACTGCTGGGCATACAAATTTGTCTGGTCCACAATAAATTGCAGTATAGTGTCAAGCAAAAACAGGTGAAAGCAATCGATCTCAGTGAAATTTTGGGTGTTGGCCTGCACACCTGGCTGTGCTGTGAAAGGGGGAATAATTGGTGATCCCGAGTTGGAAGGCAGCCATGTTGGGTTGGCAAGACCATCTGGCATGTATGTAGCAGCCCTGGCTCTTGGGGACGTGACACACCAGTAGTTGGGGGAGTTGTATTTCCTGTGCTGGTACTCAGGTGTGATGTGGCAGCACTGGTACTGGGCCTGGGCATTTGTGCGCGGGGCCTATCGCTGGCGGCAGCACTGGTACTGGGCCTTTGTTCCTGGGGCCTATTGCTGGAGGCAGCACTGATACTGGGCCTTTGTTTCTGGGGCCTATTGCTGGCGGCAGCGCTGGTACTGGGCCTGGGAATATAATCCTGATTGCTGGCGGCTGCCTGGTTTCCAGAGTGTCGTGCCCTTTTAGGAGGGACCCATTCTTCATCTGAATCATTACTACTCTCGAATTCGATTCGGAATCAGAATTGGAATCTGATGAGAACTCCCCGGTGCTCTCATCAGTCATGGAGAGGATCTGGAACGCCTCCTCACTAGTATATACTCTTTTGGACATGGCTGTGTGGCGGGTAGCTGTGCGACGGGTGACATATGGGTGGCAGGTGACAGTCACTGATGGGCTCACAGAACCCTCACCTTCATATCTTGATAAAACAGCATGTAGTAGCAAACGGGGATCTGTTCCGTTATTCCAACTTCTACCACCAGGGGGTCCTCCGTTCCACTATATGCACGACCACCTGAAGTACCAGCATAAATCAATATATAGGAAATAATCCTGTTGTATCGATATCCACCACTAGGGTCCTCAACTCCAACAAGTGCGTCCTCTGTACTAGACCTCACATCCAAGTCCTCATATGGCCTCGTCACCCCAGCAGAGGACCCCTAGTAGAAGTTGGAATAACGGAAAAGATCCCCGTTTGCTACTACATGCTGTTTTATCAAGTTATGAAGGTGAGGGTTCTGTGAGCTCACTCTTTGGATTTAAACTTCTCCCTGTCCACTGTTTCTGCTGGAGCTACTTATGCATGATTTCCCTCTTTTGGACATTTTTAGATGACCTTCATTAAGAGACTACCATCACCCTGAATCTTATGCCCCGGGATTGATCTTTTTTTGCACTTGCACTTTTGTTTTTCAATTAGTGAACTGGAAACACTTCAGATTCACCGATTTATATAGTGAAAAGTTTTTTATATTTCTGCTGTAGCGCAGGATCACATTATGAGTTTAATTTACTGAGAGTGGATTGTGATACACTGAAAGGTTCTGCTGCAGACAGCTGTCTTTGATTTAATTTACTGCACTTGAATGCACTACATGCACTTTGTGATTTAAAAATTTAAAAAGTTTATTTAATAATTTTATTTAATTATATAGTTTATAGGAGTTCACATACAGCACATTTTGATAGCGTGAAGGCTTTTCTACATTTCCACTGATGGGCTGTGCGATGGGTGGCAGGTGACGTTCACTGAGAGGTGATGATGGTGTGATGGGTGATGGTCACTGATGGGTGACAGTCGATGGTTACTGATGGGTGACAGGCCACGGACGGTGACGGGTGATGGTCACAGATGGTTGACAGGCGGCGGTCACTGATGGGTGACAGGGCACGGTCACTGATGGGTGACGGGTGCACCGCTGATGGTCACTGATGGGTGATGGGTGACAGGGCATGGTCACTGATGGGTGACAGGCAATGGTCACTGATGGGTGACAGGCCACGGATGATGACAGTAATGGTCACAGATGGTTGACAGGCGACGGTCACTGATGGGTGACTGGTGATGGGTGACAGGCCACGGTCACTGATGGGTGAGGGGTGCACCGCTGATGGTCACTGATGAGTGACGGGTGATAGGGCACGGTCACTGATGGGTGGCGGTTGCACTCACTGATGGCAGTCTCTTATGTGACAGGTGCACTTTTATGGGGTGACTGTTGGGTGACAGATGACAATTGGGGGGGCGATGGGACAGGTGTGGTGTTGGTGCAGACACTACTAAACATAGATCTGTAACTCACTGCTCCTGGCTCTTCTCTCCTCACACTGGAAACGGTGTGAGAGGAGAGAAGAGCTGGCAACAGCTAGTGACAGCTCTTAGTTTACATTTAGTGATCGGCTGTGAATGGAGCTGATCATGTGGTACACAGCCCTGGCCAATGGCTGTGTACTATCGTCGGTGACAAGCAGCGTTCCCGGGAACACACTGCCACCGACGTGCACGCGCAGCGCGCTCACAATCGCACACATGCACTGTGCAATGTGGGAGTTACCATTCATGATCGGCCGTGACTTTATCACGGCCGATCATGTGGTAAGCAGCCATGCCCAGTGGCTGTTCACCCCTGTCGGTGACGAGCGGTGTCTCGGTGACACACCGCCACCGACAGTACAAGGCTGCACGCACACGATCGCGTGCATGCCCTGTTTAAACGGGCTCACGTCATATTACGTCCGCCCAGAACAAGAGCCTTACCGTCCCGCCGTCATATGACGGTGGGCGGTAGGCTAGTGGTTAAATATGGTGATAGAGTGTATTTGAATTCTTTATAGTATTCCCCTCTAAACCCGTCAGGGCCTGGAGATTTGTTTAAAGGTAAGGAATCAATTATCCTATGGATCTCAATTTCAGTAAACAAAGTATTCAGGGTTTCTAACTGGGTATCAGTCAGTTTTGGTATTGGTAGTTGGGAAAGAAAATTGTTAATTACTTCTGGGGTAGGTTGAGGAGTCTTGGGATTATTTTTCAGGTTGTATAGGGAACTATAATAAGAACTAAAAGCATCCCCTATTTTTGGGGATGAAATTCTTTCTGCTTAGTGGTGGGATGTATAAGATAGGGAATTTTTGCCTTGATTCTATTCCCTTTTATGGTTTGAGCTAGTAATTTACCCGCTTTGTTCCCGCTAGCGTAATATGTCATTTTAAGCCTCTTACTGTTTTTTTTCAAAATTTTCAAGAAGTAGTAATCTAAGATCATATCTCAATTGAATTATTTTTTGGGAGATAGATAGTGGTGGGTCAATTTTGTTTTGGTTGTCTAATGTCTTAATCTTGGTTGTCAAATCCTGTAGCCGCCTTTGCCTCCGCCTCATTTCCCCCATTTGTATGCATATCCCTCTCATAAATGCCTTGTGTGAATTCCATAACACAAATGGGTCTTTAACAGATCCCGCATTGTTTGAGAAGAACTTGGATAATTGTGCTTGAAAAATTTTTTTACACTCCTTTCATTGTAAAAGAAATGTATTTATTCTTCATATCGGCCTCGCGTTAATCAACATTGAGTCCGACATGGAGAAGACCATTGAAGCATGGTCCGACCACGTTATTGGATTGATTGTTACTGATGATGTTTGTTGAAGAGTCGTTTGGTCAACTAAAAATAAGTAAATTCTAGTATAGATACGATGAGGTGATGAGAAAAAAGTAAAATCCCTTTCAGTGGCATGCAAACATCGCCATGCATCGTGGAGATCATGTTGTATTATGGAGGGGAGAAAAGCTGGGCTTATTCTTTTGGATTGAGAGGTGGAGTCCAAAGCAGGGTCAGGAGTAAGATTGAAGTCTCCGCAAATCAAAGTCCTTTTTGCAGGCTTTTAACTTTTTTCAATAATCTGTTAAAAAACTGAATTTGGTGGTTGTTGGGTGAATAGACATTAACTAACGTGTAAGTGGTAAAGTTTAGAGCACAGATTAGAATCAAAAATCTTCCTAGAGGGTCGCATACAACTTTGTGGATCTTGAATGCCACTGTATCCCTTATGGCTATTAGAACTCCCTCGGTCTTGGAATGTGCATTCGCTGTAAAGATATGTGGATAATTCTTGTGGGTACATTTGGGGGGGTTGGAGGCTAAGAAGTGTGTCGCTTGTATGCACACAATATCACAACAGGATGATTGAACCCTTTAGTGTTCATAGATAGTATATTCAGTGTCATAATGGAGGTTGGTGGTAAGTGCTGCTATTGTTGCGCAGGGTCTCAGCACCAAAGAGGTCCTGTCCATCTGTCGACCGCAGATGGTGCCGCAGGCAGCAGAGGGAGTTGATGTTGATGTGTAGGGATGAGCAGAACACCCCCCTGTTCGGTTCGCACCAGAACATGCGAACAGGCAAAAAATTTGTTGGAACACGCGAACACCGTTAAAGTCTATGGGACACGAACATGAATAATCAAAAGTGCTAATTTTAAAGGCTTATATTCATGGTATTGTCATAAAAAGTGTTTGGGGACCTGGGTCCTGCCCCAGAGGACATGGATCAATGCAAAAAAAGTTTTAAAAACGGCCGTTTTTTCGGGAGCAGTGATTTTAATAATGCTTCAAGTCAAACAATAAAAGTGTAACATCCCTTTAAATTTCGTACCTGCGGGGTGTCTATAGTATGCCTGTAAAGGGGTGCCTGTTTCCCATGTTTAGAACAGTCTGACAGCAAAATGACATTTCAAAGGAAAAAAAGTAATTTAAAACTACTCGCGGCTATTAATGCATTGCCGGTCCGACAATACACATAGAAGTTCATTGATAAAAACGGCATGGGAATTCCCCACAGGGGAACCCCAAACCAAAATTAAAAAAAAAGAATGACGTGGGGAGTCCCCCTAAATTCCATACCAGACCCTTCAGGTCTGGTATGGATATTAAGGGGAACCCCGGCCAATTTTTTTTTTTTTAAATGACGTGGGGTCCCCCTCTTCTTCTGTAAGTCTACGGTGAGCGTGAGCTGTGAGACCCTGGGGGCCGCGACCTGGAGCCAGACTGCAGTCCAGTCCATTCCCACCCAGGAATCGCATCAGACCCAAGTGATGTGATTCCTTCAGGATTTGGCATCCCATTTTGAACAGGTTCAGGCCTCATTCATTAAGCTGCGAGTCGTGACTATTAATGAATTGCCGGTCCGACAATACAGTTCATTGATAAAAACTGCATGGAATTTCCCCACAGGGGAACCCCGAACCAACATTTTTAAAAAAATGATGTGGGGGTCCCACTAAATTCCATACCAGGCCCTTCAGGTCTGGTATGGATTTTAAGGGGAATCCCGTGCCAAAATTTAAAAAAAAATGGCGTGGGGTCCCCCCAAAAATCCGTACCAGACCCTTATCCGAGCACGCAACCTGGCAGAGAGGCGCGGGACAAGAGAGCACCCCCCCTCCTGATCCGTACCAGGCCACATGCCCTCAACATTGGGAGGGTGCTTTGGGGGTAGCCCCCCAAAACACCTTGTCCCCATGTTGATGGGGACAAGGACCTCATCCCCACAACCCTTGCCCAGTGGTTGTGGGGGTCTGCGGGCGGGGGGCTTATTGGAATCTGGAAGCCCCCTTTAACAAGGGGACCCCCAGATCCCGGCCCCCCTGTGTGAAATGGTAAGGGGGGTACAAAAGTACCCCTACCATTTCACAAAAAAGTCAAAATGTTAAAAATGACAAGAGACAGTTTTTGACAATTCCTTTATTTAAATGCTTCTTCTTTCTTCTATCTTCTTTATTCTATCTTCCTTCGGTTTCTTCCTCCAGCTTCTTCTTCTGGTTCTTGTTCTTCTTGTTCTTCATCCGGTTTTCTTGTCTGGCATCTTCCTCAGTGGCGCCTTCTTCACTTCATCTTCTTTCCTCGGGCCGCTCCCAAGTGTGACGCTTCTCCTTTTCTGACGGTTCTTAAATAACGGAGGGTGGGTGACCCCACCCCCTCTGACGTCATGGGGAATGCCACAGGGAATTCCCATGTGTCAGAGGGGGCGGGGTCACCCGCCCAGTGATGTCAGAGGGGGCGGGGTCATCCAACCTCCGTTATTTAAGAACTGTCAGAAGAGGAGAAGCATCACACAGCGGGAGCCTCCCGTTCAATCGTGGATGCGGAACGGCCCGAGGAAAGAAGATGAAGTGAAGAAGGCGCCGCTGAGGAAGATGCCGGCACAGAAGACCGGATGAAAACCAGAAGAACAAGAAGAACCAGAAGAACAAAAACCAGAAGAAGAAGAAGAAGATGGAGGAAGAAACTGAAGGAAGATAGAAGACAGAAGAAAGAAGAAGCATTTAAATAAAGGAATTGTCAAAAACTGTCTCTTGTCATTTTTAACATTTTTGACATTTTTTTGTGAAATGGTAGGGGTACTTTTGTACCCCCTTACCATTTCACACAGGGGGAGGGCCGGGATCTGGGGGTCCCCTTGTTGAATGGGAGTGGTTTCCTAATTGTCAACCAGCTGCTGCACTTGCAGGACTCTGAGGAAAGTGGCAGGGTCTGCATCCCTTTAGACGTGATTCCCTATTGGGAGTATCTTATCAAAAATTAAAATTTTATTGCAGTGGATGCCAAAAATCTGACTTTTATCTTGGTGCAGTCTTCTGGGAAAATCAATGAACTAGTCATACAAGCAGGAAATTATGTTTAAGGGGGGTGTTCTGTACACATTATGTGTACAGAGCACCTCCAGATAGTCATGTTTCATTGCATTTTACAGAAAATTGCAGCCCTGCAGATTAAAAAAAAAAAAAATATGAGTAACCCTTTAAAAAAGCCCCTCTGGAAGAAGTGAAGAGACAAGGTGGTAAAAGCTTTGTAAGAGCTGAAATTGGCGGCATACTCTATGGTGGATGTGTCAGACATCAATTGATGTTTTTCAAGAGCGGTGTTCCCCGCGGTCACGGCAAGGAGTGCATTATGGCTGAAGCCATGGTTGGTAGATCCCGCCAAAAAATAAAAATACAAAAATGGTGCAAGACACCAGAACACAGATCCAATCTATTTGGGAGTAGACAGAATACAGCCATCTCAAGGGTGACTGTTAGCAGGTCAGGGCGAATATTATCTGACAAAAAACAGAAAATTTAAAAAGGTCCAGCATACAGGTGGCAACTCCCAAGTAGCTACAAGGAGGTAAAATCCTACGGACCGGAAAAAGATTAGTAAACTAACTGGAGAAGTACCCAATCTTCATTTTTGAAGCCTTAAACCAAGGCTTCTGTCTTGGGAGAACAGCGGAAGTCCTTTTTAAGGGTGCACTAATCCAGAGGGGGTGCTTGTGCGAAGCTTTATGCACACACCTGGAGGGAAAACTTTCAGGATCAGTGGGCTATATCGGTGTGACATTAGTGGAAGTTTAAGGAAGGTCCCCCTTTCTGGTACAATAATTTTTACTGAAAAACTATAACATGAAAAACTCACCCATGCAGGGGCATAATTCAATGAGCATAACGATCATATAACATTGACAGGTGGGAAGGCCACCTTTCAGTCTCTTCCAGTTAGCCAGGCTACCAGAGTTGATGGGAAAAGTACAAAATTCTGGTCCAGTTTGTAGCTGAATTAAAGGAAAAAAACAAAAGAAAAAAACAGCAATCGTGAAGGTTCTAGTTTCCCTGAGGAGATGAGGATTCGGTTCACCTCTGTTCCTAGCAAACAATTAAAACCAGGTAATCTGTGTCCAGTGCTAAATTTTTTTTAAAAAATAATAATTTTGACAAGAAACACAGGAAGTGAGAGTCATGCAAGATGCAAAATCTCCAATCAATTATAATATTCATAAATCTGGGAAACTGGATTCTCTTGTAGGTTTATCAGACACCTATTTGTCCCAATTCATCCTCAATTCCTCTACCAGTTGAGTCCCTCCCCTTTGGTCTGTACATCTCCCCCAGGGCATTCACAAAGGTCTTACTGTCTGCTAGGGATGAGCATCGAGTTCGAGTCAAACCCATGTTTGACTCGAACATCGCCTGTTCGACAATTCGTATTGTGAACGTTATGGGCCGTTCACGCTAACTTCGAGTGGCGCGTCACGGCCCATAATTCACTGCGGCATCGTAGTGCATTGCTGGCTGAAGATTGGCCAAGCATGCACTATGACCCGCATGCTTGGCCAATCACAGCGCCGTCTGCACAGAGAGCCATAATTGGCCAAAGCCAGGGTGGCTTTGGCCAATTATGGCTCAGGAGTTTAGTACATGCCCCACACTATATAAGGCCGCCTGCGTGGCAGCCTTGTGTAGTGTGTTGCGTCAGCAGAGAGAATTAGACAGAGAGAGAGACAGTGCCATTTGATTTAAGTTAGAGTAGGCAGGCGAGTCAGTTAGCTGCACTTACAGTGTATTGTGTATATATGCATCCCAGGTGTTGTGTGTGTGTGTGTATGTGTGTGTGTAGATATATATATCTATCTATATATATATATATATATATATATATATATACACTGTATTCAGTTTAGCTAGATCTGTTCTTGCTGTTCTCTTTCTAATATACTGACAGGCAGGTGTATTTACAGTTAGTGTACTGTGTACCCTGCACAGTTGCACCTATAGCTACCTGAAGACAAGTGCTGTTCTTCTTCTTCTGATCCTATTATTACCACAGGCAGGCAGCTTGAAGTATTTAGTTAGTGTACTGTGTACCCTGCACAGTTGCACCTATAGCTATCTGAAGACAAGTGCTGGTGTGCTTCTTCTGATCCTATTAATACCACAGACAGGCATTCTGCTAGCTGCAGTATAATCAGTATATATATATAATATACATCCCAGTTTTGTGCAGCTACATCTCACTGCAGGCCATTAGTATGTCTGGAAGGCCAACAAGGAGAGGCAGACAGTCACAAGCCAATAAAAGAGGGCAAGCAGGCTCTGTGTCTAGAGGCAACAGTGCTGGTCGTGGACACGGTGCATCCTCATCAGCAAGTGGCCATGGGACATGCTTGTCCTTTTTTTCGGCAGCTGGCCGTGTTGAGCAGCAACATGCAGAAGACTTGGTCAAGTGGATGAGCAAGCCGTCCTCATCCTCCTCATCCTCTCTCACCCAGGTTCAGGGTACTTTGGCAAAGCAGCTGCCAATGCGGCCTCTTCCCTCGGCTTAATGGCATCAGTCACTCCTTCCCTAGCCCCACCATGTCCTCCATGTTGGGTACATGCTCCAGGAGGATGCCCAGCATTTTGAAGGCTCAGATGATGGTACTCAGCTAGAGGAAGACAGTAGGCATGCTGCAGCAGCTGCACATGCAGTAGAGGGCCATCAATGAGTACATGTGCGACTATAGCACCAGGACAGGGTCAGGGGAGCTTGGTTTTTTCCCCACGCCAGTGGGCCATGATCAGGGATGCATGCACTGTCCTGTCACCATTTGAGGAGGCCACGAGGATGGTGAACAGTGACAGTGCATGCATCAGTGACACTGTCCCCCTTGTCCACCTGTTGGAGCACACGCTGCATGGAATAATGGACAGGGCACTTGAGGCAGAACAGAGGCAGGAAGAGGAGGACTTCCTTAGCTCTCAAGGCCCCCTTTATCCAGACAGTGTTCCTGGGTGCCCACCGATCACACAGGAAGAGGAGGAGGAGGATTGTGTCAGCATGGAGGTGGAGCCTGGCATCAGCAGCAGTCTTTAAGGGATCATTTACAGTCCCAAGAAACCCATGGACTTGTAGGTGGCTGGGAGGAGGTGGCTGCGGACCATGTCATCCTTAATGACCCAGAGGTCTCCGGACCGAATGCCTCAGCAAACCTACGCTGCATGGCCTCCCTGATCCTGCAAAGCCTGCGGAAGGATCCTCGTATTCGTGGTATCAAGGAGAGGGATCAATACTGGCTGGCAACCCTCCTTGATCCACGTTACAAGGGTAAGGTTGCGGACCTTATCTTGCCATCGCAGAGGGAGCAGAGGATGAAACCTCTTCCGGAGGCCTTGCAGAAAGGTCTGTGCAACGCATTCCCAGAGACTGGGAGGTTACAAACTCCTGTTCCTGGACAACATGTTGCTGAGGCTTCGGTCAGTCAAAGAAGGAGCGGTGGAGAAGGTGGCTGTCTGACCGATGCATTCAGACAATTTTTTAGTCCGCAGCCCCAAGGTATGATCGGTTCCAGCAACCATCGCCAGGGTCTGTTTTACATGGTACAGAAATACCTAGGGGCAAGATTGGAAACCTTTCCCCCCGAAAATCCTCTGGGTTACTGGATCTTGAGGATGGATCACTAGCCAGAGCTTGCACAGTATGCAATTGAGCTACTGGCCTGTCCTGCATCCAGTGTTCTTTCGGAACGTACATTCAGTGCTGCTGAAGGCTTTGTAACCGATCACAGGGTGCACCTGTCCACCGACTCGGTCGATCGACTGACCTTCATAAAAATGAATCGGTCTTGGATCACCACCAGCTACCAAGCACCTGATGCTGATGTAACCGAATAATTGTTTTTGAAATGTCAGATCCCTTCAAGACTGCCTATGCTGATTATCCTGTTATGCTGAGTGACTATCCGCTTCCTCCTCAATGATCATGCTGATAGCTTGTAAGAATATTTTTGTTTCTGGGCGTGGCCACCAGTGGCTAAGGCCCAATTTTTCAGCCCCTGTTTAACAGAGGCATGTAATTACAATTTTTGATGCAATATTTTGTAAGGAGGGTTTGTTGCTGCGCTCAACTAGAGTATTTGTGAGGGGTTGCAGTGTTGTGGCACCAGCACCAGTGCCTAAGGCCCAATTTTTCTGCCCCTCAACAGGTGCATGTAATTACAATTCTTGATCTAATATTTCACAGCAGGGCCCGTTCCTGCGCCCACCAAAAGTAACTGTGAGGGCTTACAGTGTTGTGGCAACACCAACACCTAAGGCCCAAATTTCTGCAGAGTATATAGGGAAGGCCCCTACTTTCAAACATCCAACTTACAAACGACTCCTACTTGCAAACGGAAGGAGACAACAGGAAGTGAGATGAAATCTACCCCTAGGAAGGGAAATTCTCGCCTGTAAGAGTTAATATGGGAAAAACGTGTCTCCTCTCCACTGATGCTTTATCACCAATCCTTGTTTCACTAAAAACCCCAAATTGTTAAAAAATATTTGTCATTGGGACAGAAAGTGAAGTGAAATCTTCTGAAGAGGTGCACAGACAGCAAAACAAATGTCACAGGGGTGATAACCCTTCCCTATGTTTTCCAAAAAGCTTAAAATAGTTTTTTTGGCTGGAGCTACACTTTAAAAATGTACCAGTTCAAAATTACAAACAGATTCTACTTAACAACAAACCTACAGTCCCTGTCTTGTTCGCACCGCCTGTATACTGCTGTTCAGGGACTGTTCTAAGCACGGGAAACATGTGCAACTTTACAGGCATACTATAGACACCCCCCAGGTAGGATATTTAAAGGAATATTTCACTTTTTTTTTTTACTTTAAGCATCATTAATATCACTGCTCCCAAAAAACGGCTGTTTTTGAAAAAACTTTTTTTTTGCATTGATACATTGTCCCCTGGGGCAGGACCCAGGTCCCCAAACCCTTTTTAGGACAATACCATGCAAATTAGCCTTTACAATTAGCACTTTTGATTTTGAATATTCGAGTCCCATAGACTTCAATGGGGTTCTAAAGTTCGCACAAATTTTCGGTCCGTTGGCAGGTTCTGGTGAGAAACCAAACCGGGGGGTGTTTGGCTCATCCCTACTGTCTGCAATAGCGATGGGAAAAATTCAGTAGAACCTGCACGTCCTCTGATAGAGAAAGCCAAAGGTGCTTTGGGAGTAAAGTCTCTTCCAGAAGAACAGTGCCAGAGTATCCTTGGTTCTTCGTAACTGACCAACTGTTTTCAGATGGAACATTATCACATCAGACCCCAGCTAGAAAGGTTGGGGGACTCCTTTCAAAGACCAGGCTGCTTAAGGTCATGGGATGTTACAAGTAGGCTGTCAGTGGAGCTCCTTGTATTAATAATTGCAAATATACCATTTTGGCTTAGGAGGCTCTAGTCTCTCTCTCTCTCTCTCTCTCTCTCCTCGAGATTACTTTTGATGGCATGGAAGTTGAGAGGCGGTGGCTACCAACTCAAGCTTGCTCAGTGCAGGTAGTGCCTACCTATCAAGGCCTCATTTCTGTCCTACAGAATTGAATACACTCTGCAAACCCTAAAAAACGTATTTCTGGTTGCTACAACCTGTGAAAAAGGATGTCAGAACTGCAGGCTTTGTACTCAAGGAGCCTCACTTAACGTTCTACCTGGACAGAATAGTCCTAAAACTCCAGACTGCTTTTATCCATGGGGTGTCTTTCTCCTCAAAATTTAACCAGGAAGTAAATTTGCCATCTTTCTTGGTTGAGTGAGAGAACCCCTGGATGTTGAGCTAATGCTGGTGACCTGCTTGGTAACTACCTTTTCATTCAAGAAAGCTGAAATATGTTCTTGGTTCCAGCGTGGCTTAAGGCAGGGTCAGTCAGCATCAACACATTCAGTCACCTCCTAGTTATTAAGACAATTAAAAGAGCCTACTCTTCAAGGCCTTCCTGTTTTGGAGGTCTTAAGCGCACATTTAACTTGGGCAGTGCCAGCTCTGTGGACAGCTCAGCGCTGAGTGTCTCCTGAGTTAATTTGCAAGTCAGCAATATGGTCCTCCCAGGACACCTTCATTACACTTTTATAGGTGAACCAGGCTCGCGACAGTAAAAGTTGGGAAATTCATGATGCATACTTGCGCTACTGATGATTACAACATTTTTCTTGAACCCTCCCATATGGCGAGCTAGTCCCCATATGTGTGCTGGCATGATGCACCAGGAAAACGGAAAATTGTATACTCACCTTTCTGTAATTTTCCTTTCCTGGTGCATCTTCATGGCAGCATACAGATGCACACCCAAATGGTGAGAGTTACACAGAATGTTGTGAGCCGGGTCTGTCTTTGATTTATAGTTAACCAGTCCTATCAGGTTGTGGGGGCGCAACCCATATGTGTGCTGCCATTAAGATGCACCAGGAAAGGAAAATTACAGAAAGGTGCGTATACAATTTTCCATTTTTTTTTCAGATCCTCAGAGTTTTGCATGACGTACCAGTATGAGAAAGTGAGACCGATAACACCAAACTTACCATATTTGCTCCCCATTCACAACTGAGACCTTGTAATTATTATTATTATTATTATTATTGTTATTATAATACAGGATTTATATAGCGCCAACAGTTTACGTAGCGCTTTACAACTTGAGGGTAAACAGTACAAATACAATACACTTTAATACAGTAGGAATCAGAGGGCCCTGCTCCTTAGAGCTTACAATCTAAGAGGGAAGGTCAAGAGTAGGGATGAGCCGAACACCCCCCGGTTCAGTTCGCACCAGAACCTGGGAACGGACCAAAAATTTGCACGAATGTTGGAGCCCCATTGACGTCTATGGGACTCGAACGCTCGAAATCAAAAGTGCTAATTTTAAAGGCTAATTTGCATGGTATTGTCCTAAAAATGGTTTGGGGACCAGGGTCCTGCCCCAGGGGACATATCTCAATGCAAAAAAAAAGTTTTCAAAACGTCCGTTTTTTCGAGAGCAGTGATTTTAATGATGCTTAACCGCTTGCCGACCGCCTCCCATACATTTACGTCAGCAGAATGGCTCGTACAGGCAAAATCACGTTCCTGTACGTTCCCCTTTAAGAGGCGGCCAGCGGGTGCGCGCGCGTGGCCGGCGGCATGCGCGCCCGCGGCAAACTCCTTGAGTCGGGTCGCGGGTCCCGCGGACTCGATCGCCGCGGGCATACCCGCGATCGCCTCACAGAGAGGACGAACGGGGAGATGCTGTTGTAAACAGCATCTCCCCGTTCTGCCTAGTGACAGTGTCACTCGATCTCTGCTCCCTGTCATCGGAGCAGAGATCAGTGACGTCACACTTACAGCCCATCCCCCTGACAGTTAGTAATCACTCCCTAGTACTGATTTAACCCCTCCCAGCCCCCTAGTGGTTAACCCCTTCACTGCCAGTGTCATTTATACAGGAATCAATGCATTTTTATAGCACTGATTGCTGTATAAATGACAATGGTCCCAAAAATGTGTCAAAAATGTCCGATGTGTCCGCCATAATGTTGCAGTCACGATAAAAATCGCTGATCGCCGCCATTTAAAAAAAAAAAAAAAAATTTATAAAAATGCCAAAAAACTATCCCCTATTTTGTAAACGCTATAACTTTTGCGCAAACCGATCAATAATCGCTTATTGCGATTTTTTTACCAAAAATATGTAGAAGAATACGGATCAGCCTAAACTGAGGTAAAAAATTGTTTTTTTTATATATTTTTGGGGGATATTTATTATAGCAAAAAGTAAAAAATAATGCGTTTTTTTCAAAATTGTCGCTCTATTTTTGTTTATAGCGCAAAAAATAAAAACCACACAGGTGATCAAATACCACCAAAAGAAAGCTCTATTTGTGGGAAAAAAAGGACGTCAATTTTGTTTGGGTGCAACGTCGCACGACCGCGCAATTGTCAGTTAAAGCGACGCAGTGCTGAGTCGCAAAAAGTGCTCTGGTCAGGAAGTGGTTAAAGTAAAAAAAAAGTGAAATAATCCTTTAAATATCATACCTGGGGGGGTGTCTATAGTATGCCTGTAAAGTGGCGCGTGTTTCCCGTGCTTAGAACAGTCCCTGCACAAAATGACATTTTTAAAGGAATAAAAGTCATTTAAAACTGCTTGCGGCTTTAATGTAATGTCGGGTCCTGACAATATGGATGAAAACAAGACAGGGACTGTAGGTTTGTAGGTTTCAGTAGAATCTGTTTGTAATTTTGAATTGGTACATTTTTAACATGTTTAGCTCCAGCAAAGAAATCCATTTTAAGCTTTTTGGAAAACATAGGGAAGGGTTATCACCTCCGTGACATTTGTTTTGCTGTCTGTGCTCCTCTATAGAAGATTTCACCTCACTTCTTGTCCCAATGACACATTTTTTTGAAAACTTAGGGTTTTTAGTGAAACAAGGATTGGTGATAAAGCATCAGTGGAAAGGAGAAAAGTTATTCCCATATTAACTCTTACAGGAGAGAATTTCCCTTCCTATGGGGTAGATTTCATCTCACTTCCTGTTGTCTCCTTCCGTTTGCAAGTAGGAGTGGTTTGTAAGTTGGATGTTTGAAAGTAGGGGCCTGCCCTATATACTCAGCAGAAATTTGGGCCTTAGGTGTTGATGTTGTCACAACACCGTAAGCCCTCACAGGGCCCTGCTGTGAAATATTAGATCAAGAATTGCAATTACATGCCCCTGTTGAACAGGGGCAGAAAAATTGGGCCTTTGGTGATGGTGGTGCTGGTGCCACAACACTGTAAGTCCTCACAGTTACTCTTGGTAGGCACTGGAATGGGCCCTGCTGTGAAATATTAGATCAAGAATTGTAATTACATATCCCTGTTGAACAGGGCAGAAAAATTGGGCCTTTGGTGGTTGTGGTGGTGCTGGTGCCACAACACTAAGTCCTCACAGTTACTCTTGGTGGGCACAGAAATGGGCCCTGCTGTGAAATATTAGATCAAGAATTCTAATTACATGTCCCTGTTGGACAGGGGCAGAACAATTGGGCCTTAGGCACTGGTGCTGGTGCCACAACACTGCAACCCCTCACAAATACTCTAGTTGGAGCGCAGGAACTAGCCCTGCTGCAAAGAATTGCATCAAAAATTGTAATTACACGCCCCTGTTATACAGGGGCTGAAAAATTGGGCCTTAGGCACTGGTGGCGGTGTCCAGAACCAAAAATGTTCTTACAAGCTATCAGCATGATCATTGAGGAGGAAGAGGATAATTACTCAGCATAACAGGATAGTCACTCAGCATCAGCATAGGCAGTCTTTGAAGGGATCTGACATTTCCAAAAAATTTTTTCGGTTACATCAGCATCAGGTGCTTGGTAGCTGGTGGTGATCCAAGACTAATTTTATTTTTATGAAGGTCAGTCAATCGACCGAGTCGGTGGACAGACGCACCCTGTAATCGGTTACAAAGCCTCCAGCAGCACTAAATGTGTGTTCCGAAAGAACGCTGGATGCAGGACAGGCCAGTAGCTCAATTGCATACTGTCAAGCTCTGGCTAGTGATCCATCCTCAAGACCCAGTAACCCAGAGGATTTTCGGTGAGAAAGGTGTCCAAGTCAGATCTTACCCCTAGGTATTCCTGCACCATGTAAAACAGACACTGGCGATGGTTGCTGGAACCGATCATACTTTGGGGCTGCGGACTAAAAAATTGTCTGGACAAATTGGTCAGACGGCAACCTTCTCCACCGCTCCTTCTTTGACTGACCGAAGCCTCAGCAACACGTTGTCCAGGAACAGGAGTTTGTAACCTCCCAGTCTCTGGGAAGGCGTTGCACAGACCTTTCTACAAGGCCTCCCAAAGATGTTTCATCCTCTGCTCCCTCTGCAATGGCAAGATAAGGTCCGCAACCTTACCCTTGTAACGTGGATCAAGGAGGGTTGCCAGCCAGTATTGATCCCTCTGCTTGATACCACGAATACAAGGATCCTTCCGCAGGCTTTGCAGGATCAGGGAGGCCATGCAGCGTAGGTTTGCTGAGGCATGCGGTCCGGAGTCCTCTGGGTCACTAAGGACGACATGATCCGCAGCCACCTCCTCCCAGCCACGTACAAGTCCATGGGTTTCTTGGGACTCTAAATTATCCCTTAAAGACTTCTGTTCTGCCTCAAGTGCCCTGTCCATTATTCCACGCAGCGTGTGCTCCAACAGGTGGACAAGGGGGACAGTGTCACTGATGCATGCACTGTCACTGCTCACCATCCTTGTGGCCTCCTCAAATGGTGACAGGACAGTGCATGCATCCCTGTGGGGAAAAAAAAACAAGCTCCCCTGACCCTGTCTTGGTGCCATAGTCGCACAGATACTCATTGATGGCCCTCTGCTGTGTGTGCAGCCGCTGCAGCATGGCCAACATTGAGTTCCACCTGGTGGGCATGTCACAGATTAGGTGGTTTTTGGGCAGGGTAAATTCCTTTTGGAGGTCTGCCAGTCGAGCACTGGCATTATATGACCGACAGAAATGCACACAGACTTTCCTGGCCTGCCTCAGGACATCTTGTAAGCCTGGGTACCTGCCCAAAAACCGCTGCACCACCAAGTTAAGGACGTGAGCCAAACAGGGCACATGGGTCATTTGTCCCTGTCGGAGGGCGGAGAAGAGGTTGGTGCCATTGTCACAAACCACTATTCCTGCCTTAAGATGGTGTGGCGTCAACCACCTCTGAACCTGTCCCTGCAGAGCTGACAGAACCTCTGCCCCAGTGTGGCTCCTGTCCCCCAAGCACACCAGCTCAAGCACCGCATGGCATCTTTTGGCCTGCGTACTTGCGTAGCCCCTTGAATGCCTACGGAGCACCGCTGGTTCCGAGGACAAAGCACAGGAAGAGACCATGGAGGAAGAAGAGGAGGAGGGGGTGGAGGAGAGAGGTGTGTCAGAATCACCAGTAGTGGCATTTTGGAGGCATGGTGGCGGAACAACCTCCAACACTACTGCACCTTGTCCTGCATCCTTCCCAGCTGCCAGCAGAGTCACCCAATGCACGGTGAAACTTAGGTAATGTCCCTGTCCATGCCTGCTGGACCATGAGTCAGCGGTAATATGCACCTTACCGCTGACAGTCCTGTCCAGCGAGGCCAAGAGATTGCCTTCCACATGCCGGTAGAGAGCCAGAATCGCCTTCCGTGAGCAAAAGTGGCATTTGGGAACCTGCCATTGAGGAACCGCACATTCCACTAACTCAGGGGGCAGAGTCTAGGTGGTTTTTGGGCAACTGAAAAGGTAGCAGTTGAAGTGCTAGCAATTTTGCCAAGCTAGCATTCAACCGCTGGGCATGTGGATGGCTGGGAGCGAACTTTTTTCTGCGGTGCAGCAGCTGGGGCAGGGAAATTAGCCTGGTACAATCTGACATCGGTGTACCGATATCAGATTGCCTGCAAGTACTTGACTGTGACACACCTTATTCTACACCTTCATTCCTCTCAGTGCAGGTTTCAGAGAGGACTGAAGGTATAGTGGTGTTGGAGATCCCAGCTGATGAGGAGCAAGGAGAGGTCCTCTTTGTTCTTTGGTGTGGGTCTTTTAGGTACGCTTGCCAATTAACTGCATGGCAGGGCAACATATGTCTGGTCAAGCATGTGGTGCCCAAGCGGGAGATGTTTTGGCCATGTGAGATACGATCTGATGCACTTCTCTCAAAAAAAGGCCCACACCAAAGAACTTTTGGAATAACGCGCAGAGACAGCAGCGCCCTGCACGTGTGGAGCTCTGGGGTGTGATGCAGTCAGTGTGCTGCCGTTAGGCTGGCCCCTGGAGGGCATCCTGCCTCGTTGCTGATGTGCCTCCTCGTCCTCCTCCTCCTCTCTCCTATCAGGCACCCACATTGAGTCAGTGACCTCGTCATCTCCTCCCTCCTCATCACTGGAGCAAACCTGGCAGTATGCTGCAGCAGGGGGAACATGACTGCCAGATTGCTGTCCTTCTTGGGGCACCCCCTCTCATCATCAGAGCCTTCAAAACGCTGGGCATCCTCCTGGAGCATGTACCCAACACTGTGACCAAACAGTTCGAGGGACTCCTCAGGAGAACATGGTGGGGCTAGGGAAGGAGTCACTGATGCCATTGAGCCGCGTTGGCAGCTGCTTTGCCAGACAAAGTACCCTGAGCCTGGGTGAGAGAGGATGAGGAGGATGATGACGGCTTGGTCATCCACTCGACCGAGTCTTCCGCATGTTGCGGCTCAACATGGCCAGCTGCCAAAAAAAAGGCCAAGCATGTCCCATGACCATGTGCTGATGAGGATGCACCGTGTCTACGACCTGCACTGTTGCCTCTAGACACAGAGCCTGCTTGCCCTCTTTTACTGGCTTGTGACTGTCTGCCTCTCCTTGTTGGCCTTCCAGACATACTAATGGCCTGCAGTGAGCTGCACAAAACTGGGATATATATATATATATATATATATATATATATATATATATATATATATATATATATATATATATCCCAGTTTTGTGCAGCTCACTGCAGGCCATTAGTATGTCTGGAAGGCCAACAAGGAGAGGCAGACAGTCACAAGCCAGTAAAAGAGGGCAAGCAGGCTCTGTGTCTAGAGGCAACAGTGCTGGTCGTAGACACGGTGCATCCTCATCAGCACATGGCCGTGGGACATGCTTGGCCTTTTTTTTGGCAGCTGGCCATGTTGAGCCGCAATTATTATTATTATAATTATTATATTATTATACCGATTATACTGCAGCTAGCAGAATCAACTGCCTGCCTGTAGTATTATTAGTATGATAACGCCTGCACTTGTCTTCAGGTAGCTATACTTTAGGTGCAACTGTGCAGGGTACACAGTACAGTAGCTGGGAATATGTCAGGAGCCTACAAAAGCACCTGGCTGCAGGTTGCTATACTGTAGATGAGACTGTGCAGGGTATACAGTACAGTAGCTGGAAATATGGAAATACTTCAATGAGCCTACACAAGCACCTGGCTGCAGGTTGCTATACTGTAGGTGAGACTGTACAGGTTGTACAGCAGCTGGAAATACTTCAATGAGCCTACACAAGCACCTGGCTGCAGTTAGCTATACTGTAGGTGAGACTGTGCAGGGTACACAGTACAGTAGCTGGAAATACTTCAATGAGCCTACACAAGCACCTGGCTGCAAGTTGCTATACTGTAGGTGAGACTGTGCGGGGTACACAGTACAGTAGCTGGAAATACTGTAAAAACACCTGCCTGTCAGTATATTAGGAAGAGAAGAATAGGATCTAGCTAAACTGGATACAGTGTGTGTGTGTGTGTGTGTATATATATGTGTGTGTGTGTATGTGTGTATATATATATATATATATATATATATATATATATATGCACAATACACTGTAACTGCAGCTAACTGACTTGACCTGCCTACTCTTTCTAACTTAAATCAAATGGAACTGTCTGTCTCTATCTCTCTGAACGCCTGAACACACTACACAGGGCTGCTGTGCAGACAGCCTTATATAGTGTGAGGCGTGTACTAAACCCCCTGAGCTATAATTGGCCAAAGCCTCCTTGGCTTTGGCCAATTACGGCTCCCTGTTCAGACGGCGCTGTGATTGGCCAAGCATGATTGGCCAATCATCAGCCAGCAATGCACTGCGATGCCGCAGTGAATTATGGGCCGTGACGCGCCACTCTAATTTGTCGCGAATGGCCCATATCATTCGCAATTCGGCGAACGAACACACGATGTTCGAGTCGAACATGGGTTTAAATCGAACACGAAGCTCATCCCTAGTCAAGAGATACAAGAGGTAATAACTGTGGGTGATGTGCTGATTAAGAAGAAAAATGTACAGTTGTTAGGTGGGGGCCAGATAGGCTTCTCTGAAGAGAAGAATTTTCAGGGATCGTCTGAAAGTGGATAAAGTAGGAGAAAATTGGACAGATTGGGGTAGAGCATTCCAGAGGATGGGAGAGGCTCTGGAGAAGTCCTGAAGGCGAGCATGGGATGAGGTGACAAGGGAGTTTGAGAGCAGGAGGTCTTGGGAGGAGCGAACAGAATGATTAGATTGGTATTTTGAGACTAGGTTAGAGATGTAGCTGGAGGCCAGGTTGTGGATGGCTTTGTAAGTTATAGTTAAATTCAAGATACTAATTCAGTGACTGAGTGGCAACCAATGGAGGGATTGGCAGAGGGGTATAGCAGACACTGAGCGGTTTGTGAGGTGGATGAGCCTGGCAGCAGGGTTCATGATGGACTGAAGTGGGGATAGCCTATTTAGAGGTAAGCCAATGAGGAGGGAGTTGCAGTAGTCGAGGCGGGAGATGATCAGGGAGTGGATTAGAAGCTTTGTGGTGACATTGGTTAGGAAGGGGCGTATCTTGGAGATGAGGTTGAGGTGGCAAATTTTGGATAGTGATAGAATGTAGGGTCGAAAGGTTAGTTCAGAGTCCCAGGATTACACCTAGGACTTTGGCGTGGGGAGATGGGTTAATAGTTGAGCCGTTGATATTGACAGAGAAATCGGGGGAAGTGGCACCTGAGGGAGGAAATATCATGAGCTCAGTTTTGGATAGGTTGAGTTTGAGGAAGTGATGTGACATCCAGGCTGATATGTCTGCTAGTTAGTTGGTAATGTGTGAGGAGACAGATGGAGAGAGCTGGGGGGGTGAAGAGATAAATGTGGGTGTCATCAGCATAGAGATGATATTTAAAGCCGTGGGAGGCAATCAACTGACCCAGGAAGGTGGTGTAGATTGAGAAAAGGAGAGGTCCAAGAACAGAACCTTGGGGAACCCTAATGGAGAAAGGAAGAGAAGAGGAGGAAGTAGAGTTGTAAGTGACACTGAAGAAGCGGTGGGATAGGTAGAATGAGAACCAGCGAAGAGTACAGTCACGGAGACCAAAGGAGTGGAGTTTGAGGAGGAGGGGGTAGTCCGCTGTGTCAAAGGCAGCAGAGAGATCCAGAAGAAGTAGTACAGAATAGGGTCCACTGGTTTTAGTAGGTCATTTGAGAGTTTAAGGAGAGCAGTTTTCGTGGAGTGTTGAGGGCGAAATCCTGACTGAAGGGGATCAAGAAGTTTATTCATGGTCAGGTGGTCGCTTAGTCGGTTGTAAACCAGTCTTTCAAGGAGTTTTGAGGAGAAGGCGAATAAGGAGATGGAACGTAGGTTGTTAAGATTGGGTTCCAGTGAGGGCTTTTTAAGTATGGGGGTGACTAGCGCATGTTTTAGAAAGTTTAGGAAGATGCCACAAGAGAGTGAGAGGTTGAAAATGTGAGTTAGAGAGTGCAGAATTGAGTCAGAGGGTGAGCGTAGCATTTGCGAGGGAGCAGGATCCAGGGGGCAGGTGGTTAGATGAGTGTTAGATAAAAGTTTAGCAACCTCATTAATAGTAGCAGGGTTGAATGAGGGAAGTAATGATTGTATTTGTGGACATGGGGTGTTGCATGGGTGAGGTTTTTGCACATTGGGGATCTCCTCATGAATTATCGATCAAGTATCAATCTTGGTTTTTAAGTGATTGGCGATCTCCTGGGCGGTGAGTGAGTTGGTGGGTGGAGGCAGTGGAGGACAGAGTAGAGTGTTGAAAGTAGAGAAGAGTTGACGTGGACTGGATGAGAAGGTGTTAATGAGTGTGATAAAGTAGATCTGTTTGGGGCAGTGTTTAGGCAGGAATAGCATTTTAGGAGGGCGGTTTAATATTGTGTGAAGTCTTCCTGGAACTTAGTCTTATGCCACAGGCGCTCAAGAGCGCGGCTACGTTTTCTGAGACTTCTGGTGTCATCTGTTGGCCAGGGTTGTAGCAGTCGGGGCCTAATTCTGCGTATAGTGAGGGCGGCAAGCTTGTCTAGGTAGGAAGACAGTGAGCTGTTATAGATGAAAGTTGGGGCAGGACAGGGGTGAGATTTTGTCATAGAGGTGATTAGTAGCAGAGTAGAGAAGAGAAGGGATGAGGTTGCGAAGTTTTCTACGTGTAACTGTTAGGCGGTTGGAGGGAGAGGAGGTGGAAGACAGGGAGAGAGCAAAACTAAAAAGGTCGTGATCAGAGAGTGGGAGAGGATTGTTGGAAAGGTTGCACGGAGTGCACAGATAGGAGAAGACAAGATCAAGGGTGTTCCCGTTGGAGTGAGTAGAAGCCTGTATCCATTACTTCAGGTCAATCGATGAGGTTAGACTGAGAAGTTTAGAAGTAATAGTAGTGTAATGCCGCGTACACACGGTCGGACTTTTCGTCTACAAAAGTCCGACAGCCTGTCCGACATACTTCCGACGTACCTTCGGCGGACTTGCGGCAGACTTTCTTACGAACGGACTTGCCTACACACGACCACACAAAAGTCCGACGGATTCGTACGTGATGACGTACACCGGACTAAAATAAGGAAGTTCATAGCCAGTAGCCAATAGCTGCCCTAGCATGGGTTTTTGTCCGTCGGACTAGCACACAGACGAGCGGATTTCGGGATCCGTCGTACTTACGACGTAAAGATTTGAAGCATGTTTCAAATCTAAAGTCCGTCGGATTTGAGGCTAAAAAAGTCAGTTGAAAGTCCGGAGAAGCCCACACACGATCGGATTACCAGCCAGCTTTAGTCCGTCAGCGTCCGTTGGACTTTTGTAGACGAAAAGTCCGACCGTGTGTACGCGGCATTAGTGTTAAAAGGGATGTTGAAGTCACCGAGAATAATTGTGGGGATTTCAGAAGAGAGAAAGTAGGGTGAAGAAAAGAAGATTAAGAGAAGAAGATGAAGAGAGAAGCGTCACACAGCGGGAGCCTCCCTCCATGCCATCATGGATGTGGAGCGGCCCGAGGAGAAGAAGGGAAGAAGATGCCGACGCCGCGATAGAAGATGCCGGACGAGAACACCGGGGGAAGAACCAGAAGAAGAAGAAGATGGAGGAAGAAACCGAAGGTAGATAGAAGAAAGAAGAAGCATTTAAATAAAGGAATTGTCAAAAACTGTCTTGTCATTTTTAACATTTTTGACAGTTTTTTTAGTGAAATGGTAGAGGTACTTTTGTACCCCCTTACCATTTACACAGGGGGGAGAGCCGGGATCTGGTGGTCCCCTTGTTAAAGGGGGCTTCCAGATTCCGATAAGCCCCCCGCCCGCAGACCCCCACAACCACCAGCCGGGGTTGTGGGGATGAGGACCTCGTCCTCATCAACATGGGGACAAGGTGTTTTGGGGGGCTACCCCAAAGCACCCTCCTAATGTTGAGGGCATGTGGCCTGATACGGTTCAGGAGGGGGGGAGATCTCTCGTCCCCCCTCTTTTCCTGCGGCCTGCCAGGTTGTGTGCTCGGATAAGGGTCTGGTATGGATTTTTGGGGGGACCCCACGCCATTTTTTTTAAATTTTGGCTCAGGGTTCCCCTTAAAATCCATACCAGACCTGAAGGGTCTGGTATAGATTTTGAAGGGGACCCCACACCATTTTTTTAAATTTTGGCCAGGGTCCCCCTAATATCCATAGCTGGGGGGTGTCTATAGTATGCCTGTAAAGTAATGCACATTTCCCGTGTTTATTACTGTACCGCAGCAAAATGGCATTTCTAAAGGAAAACATTTGATTAAAAATTGCTTGTGGCTGTAATGAATAGCCGGTTCCTGGAAATATAGAGTTAAAATCAAAGAAAAAAAAGTGTAGGTTCCCCCCACCAGTCCATACCAGGCCCTTTTGAGTCTGTTATGGCTATTAAGGGGAACCCTGCACCAAAATTTTTTTTAAAAAAATGGCGTGGGGATCCCCCCAAAATCCATACCAGACCAATATCCAAGCACGCAACCTGTCAGGCCGCAGGAAAAGAGGGGGGAGCGAGAGAGCACCCCCCTGAACCGTAACAGGCCACATGCCCTCAACATGGGGAGGGTGCTTTGGGGTCCCCCAAAACACCTTGTCCCTATGTTGATAGGAACAAGGGCCTCATCCCCACAACCCTTGCCCGGTGGTTGTGGGGGTATGCGGGCGGGGGGCTTATCGGAAACTGGAAAGCCCCTTTAATAAGGAGCCCGCCCCCCCATTTGAATAGGTATCGGGTACATTGTACCCCTACCCATTCACCAAAAAAAGCAGTAAAATGTGACAAAAGACAATAGCCGGTTTTTGACAATTCCTTTATTAAAAATGTCTTATTCTTTCCCGCGCTTCTTCCTCCGCGCTTCTTCCTCCGCGCTTCTCCATCTTTTTCTTGCTTCTTCTTCCCTCCACCTCTTCCTCCAGTCTTCTCCATCTTCCTCTGGCTTCTTCTTCCCCCGGTCTGTCCTCCGGTCTTTCTCCTCTGCCACGCCCGCTGAACATTCAAAAAATGAACCTCCTCCGATGCTGCAATGGGGCGGATGACATGGCTCCGAGACCCCACCCCTTGTGACTTTATCGCATGGGGCATGATGTGTCAGTGATGTCACAAGGGGGTGGGGTCTCCTGATGACGTCATCCGGTGGCCATGCCCCATAGTTATATATGAAATGTGCACTATGGAGGCCTACAGATGGGCTGGCCGCAGCGTCGGAGGAGTTTTGTTTTCATAGCAGGTCGGTGGCGGTAGCGGCAGAGGAGAAAAACCGGAGCTGGAGGAAGATGGAGAAGCCCGGAGCCGGGGAAAGAAGAAGACATTTTAAATAAAGGAATTGTCAAAAAACGGCTATTGTCTTTTGTCAAATTTCACTGTGTTTTTTGGTGAATGAGTAGGGGTACAATGTACCCTATACCCATTCACATGGGGGGCCGGGATCTGGGGGCCCTCTTGTTAACCACTTGCCGACCGCCTAACGCAGATATACTGCGGCAGAATGGCACGGGCAGGCAAAATCACATACCTGGTACGTGATTTGCCTCCCGCGGGCGAGGGCGCACCACGCCCCCCCGGTGCCCGAGGCAGTCGGCATCGTAAGGGGAGAGATCAATGCTGAGGGGAGGCCACTCATTCATGGACACCCCCTCGCAATCGCTCCCAACGAATGACAATCTTCCTCTACTTCTGTAATGTAAACAGCGGCAGAGGAAGTGATGTCGGCCTTTTTAGTTCCGGCTCCAAGGAGAGAAGACATCAAAGTGCACCGAACACCACACGTACAGTAGAACACTCTAGGCACACTTTTCACCCCCCGATCACCCCCCTGTACCCCCTGTAATAGTGACACCAATCGCATTTTTTTTTTTTTTACTGATTATGGCATTGGTGTCCGTTTGTGACAGTTATAAGTGGTAAGGCAGTTAGTGTTAATCCCCTTTAGGTCTAAGATACCCCCCTAACCCCCCAAATAAAGGTTTAACCCCGTGATCACCCCCCGTCACCAGTGTCACTAAGCAATCATTTTTCTGATCGCTATATTAGTGTCACAGGTAAAGCTAGTTAGGGAGGTAAGTATTTAGGTTCGCCGTCACTGTTTTATAGCGCCAGGGACCCCCATATACTACCTAATAAAGGTTTTAACCCCCTGATTGTCCCCTAGTTAACCCTTTCATCAGTGATCAGCGTATAACTGTTACGGGTGACGCTGGTTAGTTTGTCTTTTATAGTTTCAGGGCACCCGCCTTTTCTGTCAGATTCAGGCTCAGAATACGATCCTGTAGTCGACAGCGGCTCCATAACAGATAGCTCTGATGACGGAGTTGTGGTCCCTGCCAAGGTCAGGCGTACCAGACCCCGGACTTATTCTTCTGTTGTTGAGCAGTACTATTCTTTCTGGTGAACTGGCAAGCACCAGCACCTAGTACACCCTGATCGTACATCCAGCAATGCAGTAACACTTGGTGATGTGGCGAGTCCCATAAGTGCAGTTCAAGCATAAGTGCAGTGTCCCATAAGTGCAGTGTCCCCCTGCCACCAAGAAGATGAACACAGGCCTTTCGTGCCCATAGTGCCCTTCCTGCTGCATTAGCCATTCACTATTTGGGAACCCACCACTTCTGCAGCACCCGTACTTCCCCCATTCACTGGCCAACCCGGCATTCAGGTGGAAACAGTTGATTTTACGTCACTTGATTTTTATTCGCTGTTTTTCACTGAATATCTCTATAGATCTATTGTGGACCAAAGCAATTTGTACGCTGGTCAACACATCGCCACTATTCCCCAGTCCTCCCTTGCCAGAGACTGGATACCAATTACGGTTTCCGAATTTTACCTTCCCAGCAAGCGTGCCAGATACGGGGTCAACATGTATAAGCTCTGTGACAGGGCCACAGGCTATACATGTAGTTATATGGTTTATTAGGGAAAAGATAGTCACGTAGAGCCGACAAACTGCCCTGACTGCATAGGAAGCGCTGGCCAGATTGTGTGAGACTTGGTGTCACCCTTATTTGGAATAGGGTACCACTTATCTGTGGACAATTATTACATGAGCGTGCCACTTTTTAGTCATTTGTTTGATCAGCAGATTGGAGCATGTGGCACTGTGCAACCTAATCATTTGGGATTTCCCCAACGGCTTGTAGATTCCCATCTTAGGCTGGGGGAGAGAGCCTGCTTGCAGTGTAATAATTTGCTCGCTATGAAGTGGAGGGATAATAAGAATGTTTTTGTTCTTACCTCCCTTCATGCACACATGACGGTCCAAATTACTACGGTGACTAGTGTTGTGGAGAAACCCCTCTGTGTCCACAAATATAACCAAAATATGGGAGGGGTGGACCTCAACAACCAGTTATTGGCACCGTACTTAATTGCCCGTAAGGCCAGACGCTGGTACCAGAAAGTGTCTGTCTATTTGTTTCGGTTGGCTTTGCTGAACGCTTATGTGCTATACAGTGCTTCAGGACAGACTGGATCCTTCCTTAAATTCAATGAAGAGATCGTCAGAGCCCTTCTGTTTCCAGACGGTGCTCCACATCACCTTCCCCAACCAAATGCAGTAAGCCAGCTGCATGAGAGGCATTTTCTTTATGTCCTCCCGAGTACCCCTACCCAACGAGCCCCCCAAAAAAGATGTGTCTGCAGCAAGCGTGGATATAGGCGTGACACCCGCTTTTATTGTCCCTCCTGTCCTGACAATCCTGGTCTTTACACTGGTGAATGTTTTGAACGCTACCATACACTATTTGAGTATTAGCATAGGGTACAGCACTGCACAGACTAGTCACACTTTCACAGGGTCTCTCAAGATGCCATCGCATTTTGAGAGACCCAAACCTGGAACCGGTTAGTTACAAAAGTTACAGTTACAAAAAAAAGTGTAAAAAAAAAAAATACAAAAATATATATAATAAAAAAACCAAAATAGTTGTCGTTTTATTGTTCTCTCTCAATTCTCGCTCTGTTGTTCTGTTCTTTTTTACTGTATTCTATTCTGCAATGTTTTATTGTTATGTTTTATCATGTTTGCTTTATAGGTATGCAATTTTTTTATACTTTACTGTTTACTGTGTTTTATTGTTAACCATTTTTTTGTTTTCAGGTACGCCATTCAGCTGCATAGCGGATTTATTTATCTTGACAGCAACAGCATTTGCTCCCACGATACATAAAGCCGTGACTCCAGCGCTGTGAGGGGTGATTTCACCACCACAGTTAAAAAAAAGAGCATATATGCCGAAGCATGGGGGCAGCAGGGGCGGAGGAGCGATTTGCTCCTACCATTTGCGGGTGGATGCCCCCATGCTTCGGCATTTATATATTTTAGGCACAGGGTGCGTTAAAAAATGTTTTATTTTTTACTATGTTTTTTTTTGTATTTGCTTTGCAGGTATGGTAAGTTTACTGTTATACTGTAATGTTACTTTGATTGTTATAGCTTAGCAGGTACACCATTAATTGCTTTGCAGGTACGCCATTCAGTTGCAGCACGGATTTATTTATCTTGATAGCAACAGCGTTTGCTCCCACAATACATAAAGCCGTGACTCCAGCACTGTAGGAGGTGATTTCACCACCACAGTTAAAAAAAGAGCATATATGCCGAAGCATGGGGGCAGCAGGGGCGGAGGAGCGATTTGCTCCTACCTTTTGGGGCAGATGCCCCCATGCTTTGGCATATATAAACGGTGCATGTATGCCCATCATTAGAAGTGGGTGGATGAAGAGAGGTATTCTAATGGTGGGCATACCCACCGATCAATCTCTTTTTTTTTGATCAGCCCACAGGCTGCATGAAAAAAGTTTACAATATATGCTCAACAAGGACCAGCAACGTACTGGTATGTTGCTGGAGTTTGAGTGGTTATACCAGAATGATGCCTGCAGGTTTAGGTATCATCTTGGTATCATTCTTTTCAGCCAGAGGTCGGCTTTCATATAAAAGCAATCCTAGTGGCTAATTAGCCTCTAGACTGCTTTTACAAGCAGAAGGAGGGAATGCCCCCCCCCCCACCGTCTTTCATGTTTTTTTCTGGCTCTCCTGTCCCAACAGGGACCTGATAATGCAGCCGGTGATTCAGCCAGCTGACCATAGAGCTGATCAGAGACCATAATGGCTCCAAACATCTCTATGGCCTAAGAAACCAGAAGCTACGAGCATTTCATGACTTAGATTTCACCGGATGTAAACAGCGTCATTGGGAAACTAGGAAAGCATTTTATCACACCGATCATGGTCAGATGCTTTGAGGGCAGAGGAGAGGTCTAGGGTCTAATAGACCCCAATTTTTTCAAAAAAGAGTACCTGTCACTACCTATTGCTATCATAGGGGATATTTACATTCCCCGAGATAACAATAAAAATGATTTAAAAAAAAATGAAAGGAACAGTTTAAAAATAAGATATAAAAGCAAAAAAAAATTAAAAAAAAAAAAAAAACACCCCTGTCCCCCCCCGCTCTCACGCAAAGGCGAACGCAAGCGTAGGTCTGGCGTCAAATGTAAACAGCAATTGCACCATGCATGTGAGGTATCACTGCGAAGGTCAGATCGAGGGCAGTAATTTTAGCAGCAGACCTCCTCTGTAAATCTAAAGTGGTAACCTGTAAAGGCTTTTAAAGGCTTTTAAAAATGTATTTAGTTTGTCGCCACTGCACGTTTGTGCGCTATTTTGAAGCATGTCATGTTTGGTATCCATGTACTCGGCCTAAGATCATCTTTTTTATTTCATCAAACATTTGAGCAATATAGTGTGTTTTAGTGCATTTAAATTTTAAAAAGTGTGTTTTTTCCCAAAAAAATGCGTTTGAAAAATCGTTGCGCAAATACTGTGTAAAAAAAAAAAAAAAATGAAACGCCCACCATTTTAATCTGTAGGGCATTTGCTTTAAAAAAATATATATTGTTTGGGGGTTCAAAGTAATTTTCTTGCAAAAAAAAATATTTTTTTCATGTAAACAAAAAGTGTCAGAAAGGGATTTGTCTTCAAGTGGTTAGAAGAGTGGGTGATGTGTGACATAAGCTTCTAAATGTTGTGCATAAAATGCCAGGACAGTTCAAAACCCCCCCAAAGGACTCTATTTTGGAAAGTAGACATCCCAAGCTATTTGCTGAGAGGCATGTCGAGTCCATGGAATATTTTATATTGTGACACAAGTTGCGGGAAAAAGACAATTTTTTTTTTTTTTTGCACAAAGTTGTCACTAAATGATATATTGCTCAAACATGCCATGGGAATATGTGAAATTACACCCCAAAATACATTCTGTTGCTTCTCCTGAATACGGGAATACCACAAGTGTGAGACTTTTTGGGAGCCTGGCCGCGTACAGGACCCCGAAAACCAAGCACCGCCTTCAGGCTTTCTAAGGGCGTAAATTTTGTATTTCACTCTTCACTGCCTATCACAGTTTCAGAGGCCATGGAATGCCCAGGTGGCACAAAACCCTTCCGGGGCTGAAGTGGTTAAAGGGGGCTTAAAGATTCTGATAAGCCCCCCGCCCGCAGACCTCCACAACCACCAGGCAAGGGTTGTGGGGATGAGGCTCTTGTCCCCATCAACATGGGGACAAGGTGCTTTGGGGGGCTACTCCAAGCACCCTCCCCATGTTGAGGGCACGTGGCCTGGTACAGATATGGAGGGGGAGGGACATGCTCTTGCCCCCCCCTTTTCCTGCGGCCTGCCAGGTTGCATGCTCAGATAAGGGTCTGGTATGGATTTTGGGGGGACCACCACACCATTTTTTTTTAAATTTTGGTGCAGGGTTCCCCTTAATATCCGTACCAGACCTGAAGGGTCTGTGACGTCCCTATGACGAAACGCATAGGGCGTGGCCTATTTTGATGCTTTTGCATCATCTCCCAGAGGATTACCAACTTAAATCTGACGCTCTCCTGTTTTGATGACATTTGGTTGCCTATTATAAACTGCTTAAATGTGAGTACCATTCTGTCATCTGCGTTCAATAAAGAGTGTTTTATGGTTTTACGCTATGGAATCTCCTCTTTCTTCTCTTATGCCTAAAACGTCACCGTGACCCAGAAACAGCCTATGGATTGCCGCACAGTGGCATACACTGTGACTGTGCATTACCCCCACAGGGGTTAAAGAAGCTGGTGAGTGTCCGCATGATCACAAGACACGAGCACCTGGTCACCAAGATTAATACAAATACCTGCCTTGTTTTACAAAGATGTCAAGTTTTTCACTTAAGTTGCACTGAGCACTAGTCACGATTTAACCTATGTAATTATTCAGCAATGTTATGTTTGTCAAAGACTTTTAAATAAATCACTATATGGGGTTTTTATGCGGATGGAATAGTTTTGGCTAAAGTCATTTTTTGATTTCATCTCCTGTTCCCCTTCCCCCTCCCCCAATTCAAAGGGGGCCGACCTAGCCGTTAAATTTGCTATATGCAATTTTGTTTATATTTTGTTTATAATTTACATGCGACTTTACATGTGGGATTTGGCTACACACGATTTACAAAGTATTTTTTAAACTAGGACAACGTTACACCTACACACTCCAAAGGGGGTCACTTTGCTGTTTTATGTTTAGTTTTATTTTCGTTGAATTTTTCTATTTTGCAATTTTGGTCTATACTTTATATGCGACTTTATATATGGGATTTGGCTACACATGATTTACCAAGTATTTCTATGAATTAGGACAGCGCCACACCCACACACTAACCCTTCACTTACCTTCTGTTTTTTCCACCTTGGTGGAAATCACATCTGTGGAGGCAGCAGTCCTTTATGCGATTTCTTCCATTGTTTCCATTTTTTTCCATTTCCTCCACTTTTTTAATTTTCTGTTCCGTTGCACGGATACACCACTCATATTTCATTACATCTTGTCCTGGTGTTGTCTCTCTCGCCACCGCCTACTTCTCCCGCTGCCATGTTCTTCTTCCCCCGTCATCTTCCTCTGTTGTGTTGTCCCCACTGTCTGGCATCTTACCCAGCCATGGGGGGTGACAATCTGTTGACGTGACACGCAGAGCCTGCCCCCTTTATTTTTTGGAAAAAAGGGGCGGGCTTTCCGTGTGGCGTCAACGGATGGTCACGCCCCATGGCTGTGTAAGAGATGCCAGCCAGCAGGGACAACACAAATGATGAAGACGGTGGGGAGGAAGAACACGGCAGCGAGGAAGAACACAGCTGCGGGAGAAGTAGGCAGTGGTGGGAAAGACAGCGACAATAGAGACAGCACTAGGAGAAGATGACAGCAGGAGACATGGCTCAGGAGAGAAGACCACTCAGAACTATTTAACAATAAAGGAATTTTCAAAATCGGCTAATGTTGTTTGTCTCATTTCACTGCTTTTTTTGGTGAATGGGTAGGCTTACAATGTACCCGATACAAATTCACATGGGGGTGGGATCTGGGGGCCCCCTTATTAAAGGGGGCTTTCAGATTCCGATAAGCCCCCACCCGCAGACCCCCACAACCACCAGGCAAGGGTTGTAGGAATGAGGCACTTGTCCCCATCAATATGGGGACAAGGTGTTTTTGGGGGGACCCCAAAGCACCTCCCTATGTTGAGGGCATATGGCCTGGTATGGTTCAGAAGGAGGGGGAGTGCACTCTCATCCCCCCTCTTTTCCTGTGACCTGCCAGGTTGCATGCTCGGATAAGGGTCTGGCATGGATTTTGAGGAGGACCCCCACGCAATTTTTTTTATTTTGATGCAGGGTTCCCCTTAATATCCATACCAGACCTGAAGGGCCTGGTAATGGACTGGGGGTGGAACCCTACACCATTTTTGTTAAATTTTGGCATGGGGGGTCCCTCCCTGAATCCATACTAGACCCAAAGGGCCTGGCATAGACCTGGGGGGACCTCATTCCATTTTTTTGCAATTTTTTTGGCTGGCTTTTTTTTTTTTTACTTTTAGTGGGGAACCTGCTGAGAGCTCAAAATTCATTGGTTGTTAAGGATGTGGCAGCTGGCTTCCCGGGCCCCCAGTGAGCAACCAGCTATATACAGTGTTAAAATAATAACCGCAAAACACACCAAAAATCACATCACCAATGCAACAGATGTGTTTCTGGTGCGGTTCCATTGAAATCTATTACCCGCAAATCGCATGAAAAAAGTCCCCAAACATTTCCAAAAATGCACTGGCTGCAATGCGCATAGATGTGAACTAGTACCATAGGAAACTATGGTAAATGGACTGTAGAGGGTTTCTGAAAACTGCAAAATGCACTAAAAAATGCATAGGTGTAAACCTAGTGTCAAGGCCAGTTCACACCAGAGTGAGAGGAGAGGCTCTTTACAGGCAATATGCATGTGCTATTTTTAGCGCTAAAGCTCCTGTAAAGTGCCTCCAGTGTAAAAGCAGCCTAAGATATAAAAGATCTTACACTTCCCCCAAACCACCACCCACAAAACTAATTAAAAAGAAGGAAAAAGAACAACAAGCTCAATAATGTACTTTTTATTTTGCCAGGAGAAACAAAATTCTGTACATTCATTTTCTAGCTTAAAAAAATTTCAACAGGATATATGGTGCTACATTTAGCAAAACAGTTAGCAATTTGGTTTTAGGGGCCTGCTCATAGGAGCTTACAATCTAAAATTATTCTTACAAAGCATTCCAACAGAATATTAAAAAAAGCCACATGTTCAAAATATAACGCCCGCCACCACCCCACAAATCCACACACATACATACAATGGTGACCATGTTCTGCCAGAAGCTATATTTCTGTGTACATGATTAAGCAATGAGATCAAAGAGTAGAAGGTCAGCACATGCTCCCAAACCATGTTTGCATGGTCAGACAGGAACAATACACACACAACATTAACAGCATGGCCACATAAACCCACTTTTGATTGAAAAAATGCACAAGAATTTCAGCAAACAAACAGCCCTAGTTGGACGTTTGTTAATACGCACAATATCGTTCCTTCTCCCCTACAAATCACTTAAAAAAAACCTGACCTTCTCAGGCCAAACGAACCCCCCCCCTACTGCAGCCTTTTATATAAGATAGGTTGTATTGTTAGCACACTCACACATGCCCAATAGAAGTACACGCCCACCAGTATCTGTCTCTTCATGTATATCTAAAGTGATTGCACCTGATGAGCAGGAACACATAATACTATTTGCAACAGGCCAAAGATCGAAGGCCATTTGCATGCACATAAACAAAGCAACAGTTTTCTAAGCATATGTACCTATGCAGTGTAAACCCTACAATTTTAAATGTCCAAGTCCCTTGGTATGTTTAGTGCTAACAAATAGGGATGAGCTTCGTGTTCGAGTCGAACCCATGTTCGACTCGAACATCGGCTGTTCGATCGTTCGCCGAATTGCGAACGATATGGGCCGTTCGCGCCAAATTCGTGTGGCGCGTCACGGCCCATAATTCACTGCGGCATCGCAGTGCATTGCTTGCTGATGATTGGCCAAGCATGCACTATGACCCGCATGCTTGGCCAATCACAGCTCGCCTTAACAGAGAGCCATAATTGGCCAAAGCCAAGGTGGCTTTGGCCAATTATGGCTCAGGGGATTTAGTACACGCCCCACACTATATAAGGCCGCCTGCACGGCGGCCCTGTGCAGTGTGTTCCGGTGTGCTTAGAGAGAGAGAGAGACAGTGTCATTTCATTTGAGTTAGCTAGATTAGGCAGGACAGTCAGTCAGTTAGCTGCACTTAAAGTGTATTGTGTATATATATGCATCCCAGGTGTTGCATATATATATATATATATATACACTGTATTCAGTTTAGCTAGATCCGTTCCTGTTATCTTCTAGACTATTTACATTTAGTGCAGTGCGTCCTGCTCACAGTGTTCAGCTAGATCCGTTCCTGTTATATTCCTACTGACAGGCAGGCTTGTCTTGTTACAGTATTTTGAAGAAAATTACTGGTGTTCTTTTGATCCTATTAGTGCCACAGTCAGGCAGCTAGACTATTTACATTTAGTGCAGTGCGTCCTGCTCACAGTGTTCAGCTAGATCCGTTCCTGTTATATTCCTACTGACAGGCAGGCTTGTCTTGTTACAGTATTTTGAAGAAAATTACTGGTGTTCTTTTGATCCTATTAGTGCCACAGTCAGGCAGCTAGACTATTTACAGTTAGTGCAGTGCGTCCTGCCCACAGTGTTCTGCTAAACTTACAAGTAAGTGGGGTGCGTCCTGCTCACAGTGTTCAGCTAAACCTACAAGTTAGTGGGGTGCGTCCACCTCACAGTGTTCAGCTAAACCTACAAGCTAGTGTGGTGCGTCCTGCTCACAGTGTTCAGCTAGATCCGTTTCTGTTATCTTCTTACTGACAGGCAGGCTTGTCTTGTTACAGTAAATACAGCTACCTGAAGAAAATTGCTGGTGTTCTTTTGATCCTATTAGTACCACAGTCAGGCAGCTAGACTATTTACAGTTAGTGCAGTGCGTCCTGCTCACAGTGTTCTGCTAAACCTACAAGTTAGTGGGGTGCGTGCTGCTCACAGTGTTCAGCAAAACCTACAAGTTAGTGGGGTGCGTCCACCTCACAGTGTTCAGCTAAACCTACAAGCTAGTGGGGTGCATCCTGCTCACAGTGTTCAGCTAAACCTACAAGCTAGTGTGGTGCGTCCTGCTCACAGTGTTCAGCTAGATCCGTTTCTGTTATCTTCTTACTGACAGGCAGGCTTGTCTTGTTACAGTAAATACAGCTACCTGAAGAAAATTGCTGGTGTTCTTTTGATCCTATTAGTACCACAGTCAGGCAGCTAGACTATTTACAGTTAGTGCAGTGCGTCCTGCTCACAGTGTTCTGCTAAACCTACAAGTTAGTGGGGTGCGTGCTGCTCACAGTGTTCAGCAAAACCTACAAGTTAGTGGGGTGCGTCCACCTCACAGTGTTCAGCTAAACCTACAAGCTAGTGGGGTGCGTCCTGCTCACAGTGTTCAGCTAGATTCGTTCCTGTTATCTTCTTACTGACAGGCAGGCTTGTCTTGTTACAGTATTTTAAATAAAATTGCTGGTGTTCTTTTGATCCTATTAGTACCACAGTCAGGCAGCTAGACTATTTACAGTTAGTGCAGTGCGTCTTGCTCACAGTGTTCTGCTAAACCTACAAGTTAGTGGGGTGCGTCCACCTCACAGTGTTCAGCTAAAGCTACCTGTAGAAGGTTGGTGGTGTTCTCATACTACAGGCAGGCAGTTTATTTTGCTAGCTGCAGTATCAGTACATATATATATATATATATATATATATATATATATATCCCAGCTTAGTGCAGCTACAGGCCATTAGTATGTCTGGAAGGCCAAGAAGGAGAGGCAGACAGTCACAAGCCAATAAGAGAGGGCAAGCAGGCTCTGTGTCTAGTGCTGGTCGTGGAGACGGTGCATCCTCATCAGCACGTGGCCATGGGACACGCTTGGCCTTTTTTTCGGCAGCTGGCCATGTTGAGCCGCAACATGCGGAAGACTTGGTCGAGTGGATGACCAAGCCGTCCTCATCCTCCTCATCCTCTCTCACCCATGCCCAGGGTACTTTGTCTGGCAAAGCAGCGGCCTCTTCCCTCGGCTCAATGTCATCAGTGACTCCTTCCCTAGCCCCACCATGTCCTCCTGAGGAGTCCCTCGAACTGTTTGACCACAGTGTTGGGTACATGCTCCAGGAGGATGCCCAGCGTTTGGAAGGCTCTGATGATGATACTGAGCTCGATGAAGGCAGTAACACGAGCACGGACAGAGGGGGTGCCCAAGAAGGACAGCAATCTGGCAGTCATGCTCCCCCTGCTGCAGCATACTGCCAGGTTTGCTCCAGTGATGAGGAGGGAGGGGATGATGAGGTCACTGACTCAACGTGGGTGCCTGATAGGAGAGAAGAGGAGGAGGAGGAGGAGGAGGCGGCACATCACCAACAAGGCAGGATGCCCTCCAGGGGCCAGCCTAAGGGCAGCACATTGACTGCATCACACCCCAAAGCTCCACATGTGCAGGGCGCTGCAGTCTCTGCGCGTTATTCAAAAAGTTCTTTGGTGTGGGCCTTTTTTGAGACGAGTGCATCAGATCGCACCGCTGCTATTTGCAACATATGTCTCAAGCGTATCTCGCGTGGCCAAAACATCTCCCGCTTGGGTACCACATGCTTGACCAGACATATGTTGACCTGCCATGCAGTTCGTTGGCAAGCGTATCTAAAAGACCCACACCAAAGAACAAAGAGGACCTCTGCTTGCTCCTCATCAGCTGAGATTTCCAACCCCACTAGACCTTCAGTCCTCTCTGAGACCTGCACTGAGAGGAATGAAGGTGTAGAATTAGGTGTGTCACAGCCACGTACTTGTGGGCAATCTGATTTTGGTACACCGACGTCAGATTGTACCAGGCAAATTTCCCTGCCCCAGCTGCTGCACCGCCGAAAGAAGTTTGCTCCCAGCCATCCACATGCCCAGCGGTTGAATGCTAGCTTGGCAAAATTGCTAGCACTTCAACTGCTGCCTTTTCAGTTGGTAGACTCTGCCCCCTTCCGTGAGTTTGTGGAATGTGCAGTTCCTCAGTGGCAGGTACCCAAACACCACTTTTTCTCACGGAAGGCGATTCCGGCTCTCTACCAGCATGTGGAAGGCAATGTCCATGCCTCGCTGGACAGGGCGGTCAGCGGTAAGGTGCATATTTACCACTGACTCATGGTCCAGCAGGCATGGACAGGGACGTTACCTAAGTTTCACGGCGCATTGGGTGACTCTGCTGGCAGCTGGGAAGGATGCAGGACAAGGTGCAGTAGTGTTGGAGGTTGTTCCGCCACCACGCCTCCAAAATGCTAATGATTGTGACACACCTCTCTCCTCCACCCCCTCCTCTTCTTCTTCCTCCATGGCCTCTTCCTCGGAACCAGCGGTGCTCCGTAGTCGTTCAAGGGGCTACGCAAGTACGCAGGCCAAAAGATGCCATGCGGTGCTTGAGCTGGTGTGCTTGGGGGACAGGAGCCACACTGGGGCAGAGGTTCTGTCAGCTCTGCAGGGGCAGGTTCAGAGGTGGTTGACGCCACGCCAACTTAAGGCAGGAATGGTGGTTTGCGACAATGGCACCAACCTCCTCTCTGCCCTCCGACAGGGACAAATGACCCATGTGCCCTGTTTGGCTCACGTCCTTAACTTGGTGGTGCAGCGGTTCTTGGGCAGGTACCCGGGCTTACAGGATGTCCTGAGGCAGGCCAGGAAAGTCTGTGTGCATTTCCGCCGGTCATATAATGCCAGTGCTCGGCTGACGGACCTCCAAAAGGAGTTTAACCTGCCCAAGAACCGCCTAATCTGTGACATGCCCACCAGGTGGAACTCAACGTTGGCCATGCTGCAGTGGCTGCACACGCAGCAGAGGGCCATCAATGAGTACCTGTGCGACTATGGCACCAGGACAGGGTCAGGGGAGCTTGTTTTTTTTTCCCCACGCCAGTGGGCCATGATCAGGGATGCATGCACTGTCCTGTCACCATTTGAGGAGGCCACGAGGATGGTGAGCAGTGACAGTGCATGCATCAGTGACACTGTCCCCCTTGTCCACCTGTTGGAGCACACGCTGCATGGAATAATGGACAGGGCACTTGAGGCAGAACAGAGGCAGGAAGAGGAGGACTTCCTTAGCTCTCAAGGCCCCCTTTATCCAGACAGTGTTCCTGCGTGCCCGCCGATCACACAGGAAGAGGACGAGGAGGAAGAGGAGGAGGAGGAGGAGGAAGATTGTGTCAGTATGGAGGTGGAGCCTGGCACTCAGCATCAGCAGCAGTCTTTAAGGGATCAGTCCCAAGAAACACATGGACTTGTACGTGGCTGGGAGGAGGTGGCTGCGGACCATGTCGTCCTTAGTGACCCAGAGGACTCCGGACCGAATGCCTCAGCAAACCTACGCTGCATGGCCTCCCTGATCCTGCAAAGCCTGCGTAAGGATCCTCGTATTCGTGGTATCAAGGAGAAGGACCAATACTGGCTGGCAACCCTCCTTGATCCACGTTACAAGGGTAAGGTTGCGGACCTTATCTTGCCATCGCAGAGGGAGCAGAGGATGAAACATCTTCGGGAGGCCTTGCAGAAAGGTCTGTGCAACGCGTTCCCAGAGACTGGGAGGTTACAAACTCCTGTTTCTGGACAATGTGTTGCTGAGGCTTCGGTCAGTCAAAGAAGGAGCGGTGGAGAAGGTGGCCGTCTGACCGATGCGTTCAGACAATTTTTTGGTCCGCAGCCCCAAGGTATGATTGGTTCCAGCAACCATCGCCAGCGTCTGTTTTACATGGTGCAGGAATACCTAGGGGCAAGATCAGACTTGGACACCTTTCCCACCGAAAATCCTCTGGGTTACTGGGTCTTGAGGATGGATCACTGGCCAGAGCTTGCACAGTATGCAATTGAGCTACTGGCCTGTCCTGCATCCAGCGTTCTTTCGGAACGCACATTCAGTGCTGCTGGAGGCGTGGTAACCGATCACAGGGTGCGTCTGTCCACTGACTCGGTCGATCGACTGACCTTCATAAAAATGAATGAGTCTTGGATCACCACCAGCTACCAAGCACCTGATGCTGATGTAACCGAATAATTTTTTTTGAAATCTCAGATCCCTTCAAAGACTGCCTATGCTGATGCTGAGTGACTATTCCTGAGTAATTATCCTCTTCCTCCTCAATCATCACGCTGATAGCTTGTAAGAGCATTTTTGGTTCTGGGCGCCACCACCAGTGCCTAAGGCACAATTTTTCAGCCCCTGTTTAACAGGGGCGTGTAATTACGATTTTTGATGTAATACTTTGCAGCAGGGCTTGTTCCTGCATTCCAACTAGAGTGTCTGTGAGGGGTTGCAGTGTTGTGGCACCAGCACCAGTGCCTAAGGCCCAATTTTTCAGCCCTTGTTTAACAGGGGCGTGTAATTACAATTTTTGATGCAATACTTTGCAGCAGGGCTCGTTCCTGCATTCCAACTAGAGTGTCTGTGAGGGGTTGCAGTGTTGTGGCACCAGCACCAGTGCCTAAGGCCCAATTTTTCAGCCCTTGTTTAACAGGGGCGTGTAATTACAATTTTTGATGCAATACTTTGCAGCAGGGCTCGTTCCTGCATTCCAACTAGAGTGTCTGTGAGGGGTTGCAGTGTTGTGGCACCAGCACCAGTGCCTAAGGCCCAATTTTTCAGCCCTTGTTTAACAGGGGCGTGTAATTACAATTTTTGATGCAATACTTTGCAGCAGGGCTCGTTCCTGCATTCCAACTAGAGTGTCTGTGAGGGGTTGCAGTGTTGTGGCACCAGCACCAGTGCCTAAGGCCTAATTTTTCAGCTCCTGTTCAACAGGGGCATGTAATTACAATTCTTGATCTAATATTTCACAGCAGAGCCCTGTGAGGGCTTACAGTGTTGTGGCCACAGCAACACCTAAGGCCCAAATTTCTGCTGAGTATATAGGGCAGGACCCTACTTTCAAACAACTAACTTACAAACGACTCCTACTTGCAAACGGAAGGAGACAACAGGAAGTGAGAATAAATCTACCCCTAGGAAGGGAAATTCTCTCCTGTAAGAGTTAATATGGGAAAAACATTTCTCCTTTCCACTGATGCTTTCCAATCCATTGGGACAAAAAGTGAGGTGAAATCTTCTGAAGAGGAGGAAAGACAGCAAAACAAATGTCACAGGGGTGATAACCCTTCCCTATGTTTTCCAAAAAGCTTAAAAAAGATTTTTTGGCTGGAGCTAAACACGTTAAAAATGTACCCGTTCAAAATTACAAAGAGATTCTACTTAACAACAAACCTACAGCCTGTATACTGCTGTTCAGAGTATATAGGACCTGGTGGCCCCACACCTTTCCTTATTTTAATTTGGGTGCGGGGTTCCCCTTAATATCCATACAAGACCCAAAGGGCCTGGTAATGGACTGGGGGGTACCCATGCTGTTTGTCTCACTGATTTTCATCCATATTGCCAGGACCCGACATTACATTAAACCCGCAAGCAGTTTTAAATGAGATTTTTTCCTTTAAAAATGACATTTGGTGCAGGGACTGTTTTAAACACGGGAAACACACGTCACTTTACAGGCATACTATAGACACCCCTCAGGTACAATATTTAAAGGAATATTTCACTTTTTTTTTTTACTTTAAGCATCATTAAAATCACTGCTCCCGAAAAAACGGCCGTTTTTAAAAGTTTTTTTTGCATTGATACATGTCCCCTGGGGTAGGACCCGGGTCCCCAAACCCTTTTTAGGACAATACTATGCAAATTAGCCTTTAAAATGAGCACTTTTGATTTCGAACGTTCGAGTCCCATAGACGTCAATGGGGTTCTAACGTTCGTGCGAACTTTCGGTCCGTTCGCAGGTTCTGGTGCGAACCGAACCGGGGGGTGTTCGGCTCATCCCTACTAACAAACAATAACATCAGTCCCTGGCTGCAATAAGCTTCCAATCTAAAGTCCAAAACTAACTTTCTTACATTACAGACTATTCAACAGGAGACAAATATGGTGCCAGCATGTCTTTGGATTGTAGTGAGAAACCCACACAGGGAGAAAATATAAACTTTGACACAAGCATTAGCATGTCAGGGAATTGAACCAGCAACCCCAGTGCTGCTAGACAGAATTGCTACCCACTGAGCCAGCCTCATACACATTCTCTGATCTCTGTGGTGTGAACCAGCCCTAAGTCCATAGCCATGCTCAGTGTCACAAGCAATATACAATATATTGGCCTAAGTATTGGGACTCCTGCCTTTTTAAATGCACATGAACTGTAATGGCATCCCAGTCTTAGTCTTAGTCCGTAGGGTTCAAAATTCATTTGGCCCACCCTTTGCAGCTATAACAGCTTAAACTCTTCTGGGAAGGCTGTCCACAAGGTTTAGGAGTGTGTCTATGGGAATGTTTCACCATTCTTTCAAGTGCATTCGCGAGGTTAGGCACTGGTGTTGGACGAAAGGACCTGGCTTACAGTCTCTGCTCTAATTCATTACCAAGGTGTTCTGTTGTGTTGAGATCAGGACTCTGTCCAGGCCAGTCAAGTTCCATAAAGACATGGATGAGTGAGTTTGGGGTGGAGGAACTTGACTGGCTGCACAGAATCATGACTTCAACCCTATAGAACACCTTTTGGTTGAATTAGAGCAGACTGCGAGCCAGGCCTTCATATCCAACATCAGTGCCTGGCCTCACAAATGCACTTCTGAAACAATGGTCAAATATTCCCATAGACACACTAAACCTTCTGAACAGACTTCCCAGAAGCTGTTCTAGCTGCAGAGGGTGGGCCAAATCAAGTTTTAACCCTACAGACTAAGACTGGGCTGCCATTAAAGTTCATGTGTGTGTAAAGGCAGGTGTCACAATACTTTTGACTAGATAGTGTATCTGGCAAGATTTACAATTGTGGTGGAACCCTCCTACATATAAATACTACATTTAGACATAGTTTTAGGATCTAGGAGATGAGACAACTTCTGTACATGAACCAGCATTTTTGGGAATCAAACCCAGATGCTCAAGGATGCTAAGCAGAAGTTCTAACCCTTAAGCCACAGGGCTGCCACATGTGAAAACCTCCTACACATAAATACACATAAATACTGCATTTCTTTGGACATACAGGTGATGGAATTACATTACTCAAGAATTATTCTTCTTGATTTATTCTGTGATATTTGATGGTTCTTTGTGGGTCAGTGTAGAATAGTGATATTACCCTCAAATTTTTGGGAATTACATTTTGACCAAAACATCAAAACATTCCACATTCTAGCATTCTTAAAAACAAAATTTTTTTTAGTGAAAGATACATTTCATCTCAACATTAAAAGGATTTATTTGGGAAAGTTGCAAATGCACCATTAGAATCAATGGCTAAAACTTACATTGGACTATAATAGTATTTACTATAGTGTCTTGTAAAAAAGACACTGGAGCTAAAATGAGAGCTATTTGCAGGTCTGAGCATGCTCAGTTGTGTTGGCACCTAGTTGTACAAAAACAGGGAATTTATCTCTTCTCAGACTTTTAAAGATATTTCAGTGTAGAAATCACTTTTTCACACAGTTTAAAAGCAGATTACCTTTAAATAATATACTGCATATTTCAGTACTATTTAGGCAATTATATCATCCTTTAAACAATATTTCCATGTGCAATTCTCCAGGTTTTAACAGAGTAAGGGTTTGGGCGCTATTTGGTTTCAGGGAGCTATAGTAAATTTGAATTTGGGAGTATTTCCTCACCAGCGCTATAGTGAATCTTGTTTTAGCGCTAGTTAGCACTAATTTGCGGCACTTAGTGCTAATAATAAAATGCGCTCTAATAAATGACCCCCTGTGTGTTCCTGACCTGGAACAGGCAAGCAGCCAATGAAGTCTGGAAAGTCTGCCATCCTTTATCAATGTTCAAGGTCAGGGACTGTCTAGCTATTGAATCAAGGATCAACTTCACAATGCCAATACTTACACTCTGAAAGTCAGAGAAGTGCTTATTGCAATAATTAATTTCCATAAATCATCTATATCGTGCCACTGTATTATTTTTAATTTTTTTTTAATCCTTGAAGTACCTTATTCCTGCAGCACTGTTATGTGGTCACATGACAAGTGGCGATCACCCCAATCCATAGAATTTGCAGCAAGGTGCACATGGAAGGGCAACACACATCACAAACAAACAAAAAAAAATTTTGTTTTGTGATGTGCGTTGCCCTTGTTTGTTTGTGATGGTCCCATGATCTTTCTTTGTTCTTTTGGCATCTGCAGGGAAAGATCCTTGGGAGAGGCTTCTATTACTCTGCTGATGTATGTTCTCCACAGAGTCTGTGTCTGCGCAGCCCTGATTGGTGCTGTGCCAGTCACATGACTAGAAAAAAAAGTTTAATCACTTAAGGACCAAGCCTATTTTTCAAACTTGGTGTTTACAAGTTAAAATCATTTTTTTTGCTAGAAAATTACTTAGAACCCCCAAACATTATATATTTTTTAGACACCCTAGAGAATAAAATGGTGGTCGTTGCAATACTTTATTACACATTTTTTAATTAAAAAATAATACTGTGTAAGATAATGTTATGCCGCGTAAATTGATACCCAACATGTCATGATTCAAAATTGCACCCGCTCGTGGAATGGCAACAAACTTAACCCTACAGACTAAGACCCTTAAAAATCTCCATAGGCGATGCTTAAAAATTTCTACAGATTACCAGTTTTGAGTTAGAGGAGGTCTAGTGCTACAATTATTGCTCTCGTTCTAACGATCACGGCGATATCACACATCAAATATGCATACCCCTTGAGTCCTTACATCAAACCAGGCCCTGGTGAGCACCTTTAGAACCAAGACCAGCCGCATGCCTTCAGATTTTTGTTACAAGCCATTCACAATCTGAGAGGTATAAGCCTCTTCAGATCTGTGAGTTCCGGTAAGCCTCTCTCCTATGGGGTGGTGGTGTTGTAAGTTATCTTGTGAGCACTCCACTTTCCAATATTTGGACACACTATTTGGATACATCATTATTTCCACGTGGACACACTAAACAGAACTTTGCCATTTATATGGACTGTCACATTATTTCACATTGACATTGTTTATTTCAGATTAACTTATTTTTCTTTTTTTTGTTATTTACACTTCTTATTAAATACTTTGTTTTCTCTCTTATGCGAGTTCTTGATATAGTTCTCACTTTCATAATATAAATTTAGCGCAGCATCTTTCTATCTACTTTTTATTTTTACACTGTCCTTTTAAAAAAAAAAAAAATTGGGGTCACTTTTATTCCTATTACAAGGAATGTAAACATCCCTTCTAATAGAAAAAAAGCATGACAGGGCCTCTTAAATGTGAGATCTGTGGTCAAAAAGACCTCAGATCTCATATTTACGTGTAAATGCAATTAAAAAAAAAGTCTTTAAAAAAAAAAAAAATAAATAATAATAATAATTTCTCCTTTAAGACCATTGGGCGGAAGTGACATTTGACGTTGCTTGCGTCATCCAATGTTATGGAGCTGAGCGGGGACCATCTTTCCCTCACTCGGGTCCATGTCTCGGAGGGGAGAGGACCCGATCGGTTCCGCCTCTACCGATGGCTCCAGAGACGACCTGAGTGTGGCGGGAGGGGGGCCCTCTCCAACCCCCGATTAAAGTGATCTTGCGGTGAATCCGCCACGGAGACAACTTTTATCAGAAAGAGGACCGTCTGCCATTTAAGAATATACCAGGGTTATGGCAGCTATCCGCAGTTTTCTATGTCAAAGTACCAACGTATATTTATAAAACTTAAGTATCCGAAAAAATCTTTTGCAGCTCCCAGTAAATCTTTATTGAACATCAAATGTGTGTTTTTTGTGCATTAATATGGTGTAGGCAGAGTCAAAGATGATTGATCCATCCAAGGCTCTTTTTATTTTACTTTAAAGGTTATAGCCATTACATTTGATATATTTAATACTGATTTACAGTATATTAAAACTAACATTTTTTAGTGAGTTTCTTAGTGATCTAACCAAGCTGTTCTGATGGTGTGGAGGACAGGGGAGATATGAAGCCCCTAATGTCTCCATAAAGAGTACCTGTCACCTGCCCAATGCTATCACGTGGGGGATTAATAACTCTTTGTTATGGCAATCAAGGAAAAATACAACCATAAATAAATAAAAACATAAATAAATAAAAGAAAAAAAGTTTTTTAAAAATGTAATAAAATGTGTTGCCTGCATACATGCGTAAACGCACATTTAGGGTGCGCACGGGTATATAAACCACGGTGGTACCACATGTGTGAGGTATCACTGTGAAGATCAGAGGGAGCACAATAATTTTATCACAAGAGCTTCTAGTTAATTCTAAACTGATGAGCTGTAAAGGCTTTTAAAGCATCATCTATGACCATTTTTGGGTACCGTTGTTTTTTGCAATATCACAGACATACCAATTTTAAGATGTGGCATATTTGGTATCTATTTATGCAACGCAACCTCATCTTTTCTATTTTACAAGAAATGGGTATTATATTGTGTTTTTGCAATACAATTTGTTTTATTACATGTGTTCCTTAAAAATTTGCAACTATCATCTTTTACATTACCTGAGCCCCATCTCTATCCAGGGATGTTGCAGTAGTGTCTCAGCTGCCCAGGACTCTCCTCCTCATTGACTGAGACAGCAGCGAACCCCATTCGGCTCCCACTGTTGTCAATCAAAGTCAGCCAATGAGAAGAGAAAGGGGCGGGCCGGGCTGCAGCTTCGTGTCTGAATGGACACACGGAGCTGTGATTTGGCTCGTGTGCTCCAATAGCAAGCTGCTTGCTGTAGGGGCACCCAACAGGAGGGAGGGGCCAGAAGCACCGAAGAGGGACCCCAGAAGAGGAGGACCAGGCTACTCTGTGCAAAACCACTGTACAGGGAAGGTAAGTTTAACATGCTTGTTATTTTTAACTAGAAAAAAATATGACTTTACAATCACTTTAACTGATTCTATTGCCAAAATGAAGCTTTTTACATGTGTGCAAAAAATGAAAAAAAAAAATGTCTGTGGTGCCGAACTGGTAAAACCTTTCTGTGGAAGGAGACAGAGACAAGCCTTCAAATTAGGAAAGTTAAAATTCTTGAGCCTCATATTGTCCCAGGTTTGTGATCAAGGAATAACTGAAAATGGGGGATCAGCATTTAGGCCATGAAACTAATATTTGTAGAAGGAGAGGTCACCAATGACAGTCCAATACTTCCACAATACAGGTTTCTAAACACCTCATTAAAGGCAACTCTTATTTTTACATTTACACAGAATCCCTTTAATTTCTAATCACTGGATTAGAAAATGAGAATGTCACCAATTACATTAAAAAAAAAATAGAACAAAGGACAAAGAAAAATGTAAACTATACTGTAAAATGCAACTTACAGATCACAGATAAGTGTCCTGGTATTGTTTTCTGTATCTGTGTCATGTGCAGTAAATGTGGCTATTGTGAACACTCCTCCAATGATAAGATCACCCTTCTGATAGAAATCAATCTCAAATTCTCTCATTCCAAACTGGACCTTAAAGATCGGTTCTGAGCTCTGAGTCTTGTATATAAAAAATGTCATCCTCAGAACAATCCAGAAGAGCCAGATTTTATAGGAATTAGAGGAAGATAAGGTTTTGATCTTCATATACAAAGAAAATAAAACGATCTCTGCCATTCTGAATATCACAGACTGTGTACATAATTCTGTGACATGATGCTGAACATTAATTAGTGACATTCCCACAGTAAGATAGTGACAATGTAATCATCTCTTCTCTCCTCTCTCTTTTTATGTATTTCAATTTCTCATTGTACGGAATATGTTTCTTTATTCTCCTTCTACTTTGAGCTGTTTGCTTGCTGAACTTTCCATAAATGCATCATTTTAAATCTGTTTTATTTTATTTCATTTTTTTTCTCAATACATATTAAAAATATTATTAGCATAAACACACAATGATGCTTAACAATTTTGGCTCTCACATCTTTACACCCCCTATGGACCAGAGCAGTTCTTACATTTCTGCTGTGGAGCTGTTTGTTCAGCAATAACTTTATAATACTTTGCCTTAAGATAAGATAACAAATTCATTTATCCATACAATATAATATATACACACACAGTATCTCACAAAAGTGAGTACACCCCTCACATTTTTGTAAATATTTTATTATATCTTTTCATGTGACAACACTGAAGAAATGACACTTTGCTACAATGTAAAGTAGTGAGTGCACAGCGTGCATAACAGTGTAAATTTGCTGTCCCCCAAAATAAGGCAACACACAGCCATTAATGTCTAAACCGCTGGCAACAAAAGTGAGTACACCCCTAAGTGAAAATGTCCAAATTGGGCCCAAAGTGTCGATATTTTGTGTGGCCACCATTACTTTCCAGCACTGTCTTAACCCTCTTGGGCATGGAGTTCACCAGAGCTTCACAGGTTGCCACTGAAGTCCTCTTCCACTCCTCCATGACGACATCACGTTGTTGGTGGATGTTAGAGACCTTGTGCTCCTCCATCTTCCATTTGAGGATGCCCCACATATGCTCAATAGGGTCTGGAGAAATGCTTGGCCAGTCCATCACCTTTACCCTCAGCTTCTTTAGCAAGGCAGTGGTCATCTTGGAGGTGTGTTTGGGGTCGTTATCATGTTGGAATACTGCCCTGCGGCCCAGTCTCTGAAAGGGAGGGGATCATGCTCTGCTTCAGTATGTCACAGTACATGTTGGCATTCATGGTTCCCTCAATGAACTGTAGCTCCCCAGTGTCAGCAGCACTCATGCAGCCCCAGACCATGACACTCCCACCACCATGCTTGACTGTAGGCAAGACACACTTGTCTTTGTACTCCTCACCTGGTTGCTGCCACACACGCTTGACACCTTCGTTGCTTTATTACATAGTAGGTGAGGTTGAAAAAAGACAAGTCCATCAAGTCCAACCTATGTGTGTGATTATATGTCAGTATTACATTGTATATCCCTGTATGTTTCAGTCGTTCAGCTGCTTATTTATTCGTTTCTTGAAACTATCAATGCCCCTCACTGAGACCACCGCCTGTGGAAGGGAATTCCACATCCTTGCTGCTCTTACCATAACGAACCCTCTACGTAGCTTAACCACTTGAGCCCCGGACCATTATGCTGCCTAAGGACCAGAGGTCTTTTTCCAATTTGGCACTGTGTCGCTTTAACTGCTAATTGCGCGGTCATGCAATGCTGTACCCAAACGAAATTTGCGTCCTTTTATTCCCACAAATAGAGCTTTCTTTTGATGGTATTTGATCACCTCTGCGGTTTTTATTTTTTGCGCTATAAACGGAAAAAGACCGAAAATTTTGAAAAAAAATGATATTTTCTACTTTTTGTTATAAAAAAAAATCCAATAAACTAAATTTTAGTCATACATTTAGGCCAAAATGTATTCGGCCACATGTCTTTGGTAAAAAAAATGTCAATAAGCGTATATTTATTGGTTTGCGCAATAGTTATAGCGTCTACAAACTAGGGTACATTTTCTGTAATTTACACAGCTTTTAGTTTATGACTGCCTATGTCATTTCTTGAGGTGCTAAAATGGCAGGGCAGTACAAACCCCCCCCAAATGACCCCATTTTGGAAAGTAGACACCCCAAGGAAATTGCTGAGAGGCATGTTGAACCCATTGAATATTTATTTTTTTGTCCCAAGTGATTGAAAAATCACAAAAAATAAAATAAAAAATATTTACAAAAAGTTGTCACTAAATGATATATTGCTCACACAGGCCATGGGCCTATGTGGAATTGCACCCCAAAATACATTCAGCTGCTTCTCCTGAGTATGGGGATACCACATGTGTGGGACTTTTTGGGAGCCTAGCCGCGTACGGGGCCCCGAAAACCAATCACCGCCTTCAGGATTTCTAAGGGTGTAAATTTTTGATTTCACTCTTCACTGCCTATCACAGTTTCGGAGGCCATGGAATGCCCAGGTGGCACAAAACCCCCCAAAATGACCCCATTTTGGAAAGTAGACACCCCAAGCTATTTGCTAAGAGGCATATTGAGTCCATGGAATATTTTATATTTTGACACAAGTTGCGGGAAAGTGACACTTTTTTTTTTTTTTTTTTTCATAAAGTTGTCACTAAATGATATATTGCTCACACAGGCCATGGGCATATGTGGAATTGCACCCCAAAATACATTTAGCTGCTTCTCCTGAGTATGGGGATACCACATGTGTGGGACTTTTTGGGAGCCTAGCCGCGTACGGGACCCCGAAAACCAATCACTGCCTTCAGGATTTCTAAGGGTGAAAATTTTTGATTTCACTCTTTACTGCCTATCACAGTTTCGGAGGCCATGGAATGCCCAGGTGGCACAAACCCCCCCCCCAAATGACATTTTGGAAAGTAGACACCCCAAGCTATTTGCTGAGAGGCATGGTGAGTAGGGATGAGCTTTGAGTTCCAGTCGAACTCATGTTTGACTCGAACATTGGCTGTTCGCAAGTTCGCCGAACAGCGAACAATTTGGGGTGTTCGCGGCAAATTCGAATGCTGCGGAACACCCTTTAAAAGTCTATGGGAGAAATCAAAAGTGCTAATTTTAAAGGCTAATATGCAAGTTATTGTCATAAAAAGTGTTTGGGGACCTGGGTCCTGCCCCAGGGGACATGGATCAATGCAAAAAAAAGTTTTAAAAACGGCCGTTTTTTTAGGAGCAGTGATTTTAATAATGCTTAAAGTCAATCAATAAAAGTGTACCCTTCAGGTCTGATATGGATATTAAGGGGAACCCCGGCCAAAATTAAAAAAAAAAAAAAATGACGTGGGGTTCCCCCTAAATTCCGTACCAGACCCTTCAGGTCTGGTATGGATTTTAAGGGGAACCCCGCGCCAAAAAAAAAAAAAAAACGGCGTGGGGTCCCCCCAAAAATCCATACCAGACCCTTATCCGAGCACGCAACCTGGCAGGCCGCATAAAAGAGGGGGGGACGAGAGTGCGGCCCCTCCTCCCTCCTGAACCGTACCAGGCCACATGCCCTCAACATTGGGAGGGTGCTTTGGGGTAGCCCCCCAAAACACCTTGTCCCCATGTTGATGAGGACAAGGGCCTCATCCCCACAACCCTGGCCGGTGGTTGTGGGGGTCTGCGGGCGGGGGGCTTATCGGAATCTGGAAGCCCCTTTTAACAAGGTGACCCCCAGATCCCGGCCCCCCCCCCTGTGTGAAATGGTAAGGAGGTACATAAGTACCCCTACCATTTCATGAAAAAAGTGTCAAAAATGTTAAAAATGACAAGAGACAGTTTTTGACAATTCCTTTATTTAAATGCTTCTTCTTTCTTCTATCTTCCTTCATCTTCTGGTTCTTCTGGCTCTTCTGGTTCTTCCTCCGGCGTTCTCGTCCAGCATCTCCTCCGCGGCGTCTTCTATCTTCTTCTCCTTGGGCCGCTCCGCACCCATGGCATGGGGGGGAGGCTCCCGCTCTTCTCTTCTTCTTCATCTTCTTCTCTTCTTCTCTTCTTCATTTTCTTCTCCGGGCCGCTCCGCAATCCATGCTGGCATGGAGGGAGGCTCCCGCTGTGTGACGGCGTCTCCTTGTCTGACAGTTCTTAAATAACGGGGGGCGGGGCCACTCGGTGACCCCGCCCCCCTCTGACGCACGGGACATGACGGGACTTCCCTGTGGCATTCCCCGTGACGTCACAGGGAAGTCCCGTCAAGTCACCGTGCGTCAGAGTGGGGCGGGGTCACCGGGTGGCCCCGCCCCCCCCCGTTATTTAAGAACTGTCAGACGAGGAGCGCCGTCACACAGCGGGAGCCTCCCTCCATGCCAGCATGGATTGCGGAGCGGCCCGGAGAAGAAAATGAAGAAGAGAAGAGCGGGAGCCTCCCCCCCATGCCATGGGTGCGGAGCGGCCCGAGGAGAAGAAGATAGAAGACGCCGCGGAGGAGATGCTGGACGAGAACGCCGGAGGAAGAACCAGAAGAGCCAGAAGAACCAGAAGAACCAGAAGATGAAGGAAGATAGAAGAAAGAAGAAGTATTTAAATAAAGGAATTGTCAAAGACTGTCTCTTGTCATTTTTAACATTTTTGACACTTTTTTCGTGAAATGGTAGGGGTACTTACCATTTCACACAGGGGGGGCGGGATCTGGGAGTCACCTTGTTAAAGGGGGCTTCCAGATTCTGATAAGCCCCCCGCCCGCAGACCCCCACAACCACCGGCCAGGGTTGCGGGGATGAGGCCCTTGTCCTCACCAACATGGGGACAAGGTGTTTTGGGGGGCTACCCCAAAGCACCCTCCCAATGTTGAGGGCATGTGGCCTGGTACGGTTCAGGAGGGAGGGGGGGCCGCACTCTCGTCCCCCCCTCTTTTCCTGTGGCCTGCCAGGTTGCGTGCTCGGATAAGGGTCTGGTATGGATTTTTGGGGGGACCCCACGCCGTTTTTTTTTTTTTTTTTGGCGCGGGGTTCCCCTTAAAATCCATACCAGACCTGAAGGGCCTGGTATGGAATTTAGGGGGACTCCCACGTCATTTTTTTTTTTTAATTTTGGTTCGGGGTTCCCCTTTGGGGAATTCCCATGCCGTTTTTATCAATGAACTTCTATGTGTATTGTCGGCAATGCAATAGCCGCGGGTAGTTTTAAATGAGTTTTTTCCTTCAAAATGTCATTTTGCTGTCAGACTGTTCTAAACACAGGAAACATGCGCCCCTTTACAGGCATACTATAGACACCCCCCAGGTACGAAATTTAAAGGGATATTACACTTTTATTGTTTGACTTTAAGCATTATTAAAATCAGTGCTCCTGAAAAAACGGCCGTTTTTAAAACTTTTTTTTGCATTGATCCATGTCCCCTGGGGCAGGACCCAGGTCCCCAAACACTTTTTATGACAATAACTTGCATATAAGCCTTTAAAATTAGCACTTTTGTTTATTCATGTTCGTGTCCCATAGACTTTAACGGTGTTCGCTTGTTCGAACGAACTTTTTTCCTGTTCGCATGTTCTGGTGCGAACCGAACAGGGGGGTGTTCGGCTCATCCCTAATGGTGAGTATTTTGCAGCTCTCATTTGTTTTTGAAAATGAAGAAAGACAAGAAAAAACATTTTTTTTTTTCTTTTTTCAATTTTCAAAAGTTTGTGACAAAAAGTGAGGTCTGCAAAATACTCACTATACCTCTCAGCAAATAGCTTGGGGTGTCTACTTTCCAAAATGGGGTCATTTGGGGGGGTTTTGTGCCACCTGGGCTTTCCATGGCCTCCGAAACTGTGATAGGCAGTGAAGAGTGAAATCAAAAATTCACGCCCTTAGAAAGCCTGAAGGCGGTGCTTGGTTTTCGGGGTCCCGTACGCGGCTATGCTCCCAAAAAGTCTCACACATGTGGTATCCCCGTACTCAGGAGAAGCAGCAGAATGTATTTTGGGGTGTAATTTCACATATTCCCATGGCATGTTTGAGCAATATATCATTTAGTGACAACTTTGTGCAAAAAAAAAATTTGTCTCTTTCCCGCAACTTGTGTCGCAATATAAAATATTCCATGGACTCGACATGCCTTTCAGCAAATAGCTTGGGGTGTCTACTTTCCAAAATGGGGTCATTTGGGGGGGTTTTGAACTGTCCTGGCATTTTATGCACAACATTTAGAAGCTTATGTCACACATCACTCACTCTTCTAACCACTTGAAGACAAAGCCCTTTCTGACACTTATTGTTTACATGAAAAAGTTATTTTTTTTTGCAAAAAAATTACTTTGAACCCCCAAATATTATATATTTTTTTTAAAGCAAATGCCCTACAGATTAAAATGGTGGGTGTTTCATTTTTTTTTTTCACACAGTAATTGCGCAGCGATTTTTCAAACGCATTTTTTGGGGAAAAAACACACTTTTTTAAATTTTAATGCACTAAAACACACTATATTGCCCAAATGTTTGATGAAATAAAAAAGATGATCTTAGGCCGAGTACATGGATACCAAACATGACATGCTTTAAAATTGCGCACAAACGTGCAGTGGCAACAAAATAAATACATGTTTAAAAGCCTTTAAAAGCCTTTACAGGTTACCACTTTAGATTTACAGAGGAGGTCTACTGGAAAAATTACTGCACTCGATCTGGCCTTCGCGGTGATACCTCACATGCATGGTGCAATTGCTGTTTACGTTTGACGACAGACCGCCGCTTGCGTACGCCTTAGCGCGAGAGCAGGGGGCGACAGGGGTGCTTTTTTTTTTTTTTCTTTATTATTTTTTTGCTTTTTTAATCTTACTTTTAAACTGTTCCTTTCATATTTTTTTTTTTTAATCATTTTTATTGTTATCTCGGGGAATGTAAATATCCCCTATGATAGCAATAGGTAGTGACAGGTACTCTTTTTTGAAAAAATTGGGGTCTATTAGACCCTAGATCTCTCCTCTGCCCTCAAAGCATCTGACCACACCAAGATCAGTGTGATAAAATGCTTCCCCAATTTCCCAATGGCGCTATTTACATCGGGCGAAATCTAAGTCATGAAATGCTCGTAGCTTCCGGTTTCTTAGGCCATAGAGATGTTTGGAGCCACTCTGGTCCCTGATCAGCTCTATGGTCAGCTGGCTGAATCACCGGCTGCATTCTCAGGTTCCCTGTTGAGACAGGAGAGCCAGAGAAAAACACGGAAGACGGTGGGGGGGGCATTCCCTCCCACGGCTTGTAAAAGCAGTCTAGAGGCTAATTAACCGCTAGGATTGCTTTTACATGAAAGCCGACCGCTGGCTAAAAAGAATGATAACAAGATGATACCTAAACCTGCAGGAATCATTCTGGTATAACCACTCAAAGTCGTGAATGGCGTACCTGAAGACAAAAAAATGGTTAACAATGGTTAACAATAAAGCACAGTAAACAGTAAAGTATAAATAATTACATACCTGAAAAACAAACATGATAAAACATAATAACAATAACAATAACAATAAAACATTGCAGAATAGAATACAGTAAAAAAGAGCAGAACAATAGAGAGAGAGAATAGAGAGAGAGAGAACAATAAAACGACAACTATTTTTTTTTATTTTACATATTTTTTTTTTTTTACACTTTTTTTGTAACTAACTTTTATAACTGTAACCGGTTCCAGGTTCGGGTCTCTCAAAATGCGATGGCGTCTTGGGAGACCCTGTGAAAGTGTGCCTAGTATGTGCAATGCTGTACCCTACGCTAATACTCAACTAGTGAATGGTAGCGTTCAAAACATTCACCAATGCAAAGACCAGGATTATCAGGACAGGAGGGACAATAATAGCGGGTGTCACGCCTATATCTGCACTTGCTGCAGACACGACATCTTTTTTGGGGGGTTCGCTGGGTAGGGGTACTCGGGAGGACATAAAAATGCCTCTCATGCAGCCGACTGCATTTGGTTGGGGATGTGAATGGGGGAAGTACGGGCGCTGCAGAAGCGGTGGGTTCCCAATTAGGATTGGCGAATGCAGCAGGAAGGGCATTATGGGCACGACGGGCCTGTGTTTGTCTTTTTGGTGGCAGCGGGACACTACTTGTGCTTGCCACCTCACCAGCTTGAACTGCACTTATGGGACTCGCCACGTCACCAAGTGTTACTGCAGTGCTGGTTTGACTATGACCGGGGTGTACTACGCCGCTGGTGCTTGCCAGTTCCCCAAAACGCTACCAAAAAAACTGTTAGCGATCGCAGGGATCAGGCCTGACTCTGTGAACGCTGCAGTTATGCGTTTAGTGTTTTGTAAGTGACAGTGATCGATCGATACTGCACTTGGGTGGGCTGGGCTGGGCTGGGCCAGGCGGAGGGGCAAAACGCAGGTGCTAGCAGGTATCTGGGCTGATCCCGCTAACACTGCGTTTTTGGGAACCCTAAACTGCTGGTGACACTAGTATAGATCTGATCGGATCAGATATTGATCCGTTCAGATACTATACCACTAAGGGAGGTGTACGGTGCGTGCGTGGGTGTTAGCGGTACTGGCGCTAACCTGACGCTGCCTGGGGCTGGTGCTTGCCAGTTCACCAAAACGCTACCAAAAAAACTGTTAGCAATCGCAGGGATCAGGCCTGACTCTGCGAACGCTGCAGTTATGCGTTTAGTGTTTTGTAAGTGACAGTGATCGATCGATACTGCACTTGGGTGGGCTGGGCTGGGCCGGGCGGAGGCGCAAAACGCAGGTGCTAGCGGGTATCTGGGCTGATCCCGCTAACACTTCGTTTTTGGGAACCCTAAACTGCTGGGGACGCTAGTATAGATCTGATCGGATCAGATATTGATCCGTACAGATACTATACCACTAAGGGAGGCGTATGCTGCGTGCGTGGGTGTTAGCGGTACTGGCGCTAATCTGACGCTGCCTGGGGCGACGCATATCACCGCCGGGCGATTAGGGGGCTAAACCTTTATTCGGTAATAAACGGCGGGTGCCCTGACACTATAAAAAATAAACAAACTAACCAGCGTCAACCGTAACGGTTATACGGTGATCAGTGGTGAAAGGGTTAACTAGGGGGCAATCAAGGGGTTAAAACATTTATTAGGTAGTATATGGGGGTCCCTGACGCTATAAAACGCTGACGGCGAACCTAAATATTTACCTCACTAACTAGCGTCACCAGCGACACTAATACAGCGATCAGAAAAATGATCGCTTAGCGACACTGGTGACGGGGGGGTGATCAAGGGGTTAACTGTAACAGTAACAGTAACTGTGCTAACACAGTAACTGTCACAAACTGACACCTAGCAGTAATCAGAAAAAAAAAAAAAAACTGCTGGTGTCAGTTTGTGACAGGGGGGGGTGATCGGGGGGGATCGGGGGGCGATCGGGGGGGGGATCGGGGTGTAATGTGTGCCTGGCATGTTCTACTGTGTGTGTGTGTGTTGGTGCACTCACTCACATGTCGTCTCTCCTCGGGCCGGAACGGAAACTACCGACCCGAGGGGAGATGACATCACTTCCTTTGCTGCTGTTTAGCATACAGCAGCAAAGGAGTGTTCCCATTGGCCGGCGGCGATCGCGAGGGGGGGGGCCACGAACGGATGGCCTCCCCCTCGTCTCCGATCACCGGGGAACAAAACAGGACCGCCTCGGGCGGCGGGGGGGGTCCGATCGGACCCCCTACCCGCGGGAGGCAAATCACGTACATGTACGTGATTTTGCCTGCCCGTGCCGCCTTGCCGACGTACATCGGCGTGAGGCGGTCCTTAAGTGGTTAAGATTAAACCTCTTTTCATCTAATTTTAATGAGTGGCCACGAGTCTTGTTAAACTCCCTTTTGCGAAAAAGTTTTATCCCTATTGAGTGGTCACCAATATGGTATTTGTATATTGAAATCATTTCCCCTCTCAAGCACCTCTTCTCCAGAGAGAATAAGTTCAGTGCTCACAACCTTTTCTCATAACTAATATCCTCCAGACCCTTTATCAGCTTTATTGCCCTTCTTTGTACTCGCTCCATTTCCAGCACATCCTTCCTGAGGACTGGTGCCCAGAACTGGACAGCATACTCCAGGTGCAGCCGGACCAAAGTCTTGTAGAGCGGGAGAATTATCGTTTTATCTCTGGAGTTAATCCCCTTTTTAATGCATGCCAATATTCTGTTTGCTTTATTAGCAGCAGCTTGGCATTGCATGCCATTGCTGAGCCTATCATCTACTAGGACCCCCAGGTCCTTTTCCATCCTAGATTCCCCCAGAGGTTCTCCCCTCAGTGTATAGATTGCATTCCTATTTTTGCCACCCAAATGTATTATTTTACATTTTTCTACATTGAACCTCATTTGCCATGTAGTTGCCCACCCCATTCATTTGTTCAAATCTTCTTGCAAGGTTTCCACATCCTGCGGAGAAGTTATTGCCCCGCTTAGCTTAATATTGTCAGAGATTACAGAGATTGAGCTGTTTGCCCCATCCTCCCAGGTCATTTATGAACAAATTAAATAGGATTGGTCCCAGCACAGAATCCTAAGGGACCCCACTACCCACCCCTGACCATTTAGAGTACTCCCCATTTATCACCACCCTCTGAACTCGCCCTTGTAGCCAGTTTTCAATCCATGTACTCACCTTGTGGTCAATGCCAACTGACCTTATTTTGTACAGTAAACATTTATGGGGAACTGTGTCAAATGCTTTTGCAAAATCAAGATACACCACATCTACGGGCCTTCCTTTATCTAGCTGGCAGCTCACCTCCTCATAGAAGGTTAGTAGATTATTTTGGCAAGAACGATTCTTCATGAATCCATGCTGATTACTGCTAATGATACCGTTCTCATTACTAAAATCTTGTATATCGTCCCTTATCATCCCCTCCAAGAGTTTACATACTATTGATGTTAGGATAACTGGTCTGTAATTCCCAGGGATGTATTTTGGGCCCTTTTTAAATATTGGTACTACATTGGCTTTTCTCGAATCAGCTGGTAACATTCCAGTCAGTAGACTGTAAGTAAAAATTAGGAACAATGGTCTGGCAATTACTTGGCTGAGTTCCCTAAGTACTCTCGGGTGCAAGCCATCTGGTCCCAGTGATTTATTATTGTTAAGTTTCCCAAGTCTAATTTTAATTCTGTCCTCTGTTAACCATGGAGGTGCTTCCTGTCATGTCTTGAGGATAAACACTGCAGTTTTTGTTACTGAAGCCCCCTGATTCCCTTGTGAAGCCTGAGGAGAATAATAAATTCAATACCTTTGCCATCTCCCCATCCTTGGTAACCAGATGTCCTTCCTCATTCTTTATGGGGCCAATATGATCTGTCCTCCCTTTTTTACTATTTACATACTTAAAGAATTTCTTGGGATTTTTTTTGCTCTCCTCCTCTGTGTCTTTCATGTTCTATCTTAGCCATCCTTATTGCACCCTTACATTTCTTGTTGCATTCTTTATGAAGTCTGACTGCTGATGATGATCCCTCAACCTTTTATTTTTTGAAGGCTTTCTCCTTTGCTTTTATATGCATTTTTACATTGGAGTTAAGCCATCCAGGACTTTTTTTTCCCTCTTTTAAATTTATTACCTAATGGGATGCATTGGCTAATGCTCTTATTTAATATGCTCTTAAAGCAAACCCATCTCTCCTCCACGTTCTTTATTCCTAAGATTTTATCCCAATTTATGGCTTCTAGTAAGGTTTGTAGTTTAGGGAAGTTGGCTCTTTTGAAATTCAGTGTCTTTGTATTCCCCTTATGTTTCCTATTTGTGTGATTTATACGGAAGCCAATTGACCTGTGATCGCTGTTCCCTAAATTGCCCCGTATTTTCACATCCGTGATCAGGTCTGTATTGTTGGTAATCAGTAGATCCAGTAACGCTTTATTTCTAGTTGGTGCGTCTACCATCTGACCCATAAAATTGTCCTGCAAGACATTTAGGAACATGCGAGCCTTAGAAGAATGCGTGGTTCCCTCCACCCAGTCTATGTCTGGATAATTAAAATCCCCCATTATGATAACACTTCCCATCCTTGCTGCTGATCCAAATAGCAGATCAGTCTCCCCTTCCTCCCTCAGGTTAGGGGGCCTATAGCATACTCCCAGTATTATTTTACCCTTAGGTTCATCCCTTTGGAGCTCTACCCATAAGGATTTCACCTCCTCCCTAGCTCCCTTAGTGATGTAATCTCTCAAATTCACTTGTACATAATTCTTGATATATAGGCATACCCCTCCCCCTTTTTTACCCTCTCTATCCTTGCGATAAAGGGTATACCCTTAAATGTTTGCCAGCCAATCATGAGAGCTCCAAATCCTCCTCGTACAATAGTATCTCTAGTTCCACCATCTTGTCCGCCAGGCTCCTGGCACTGGTGAACATGCCACGTAGTTTAGACCGGTCGCATATTATCCTCTTATTGGGTGTTCCAAGATTGCAACTAGGACTTGCTACTATACTTACCTTGGGTTTATGTGTTTTGGTCAACCTACCACTAATGCCCCCAATACTACCCTCTGGAATATGTTCCGCGCTGACTATCTCTACCTCTGAACCCTCCCCCCCCATCGCCTAGTTTAAAAACCCCTCTAACTTTTCAACCATCTTCATTCCCAGCTGATCTGCACCCTCCTCATTTAGGTGCAGTCCGTCCCTTGTATAGTACCGGTTATCGACTGAGAAGTCAACCCAGTCCTCCAGGAACCCAAACCCCTCCTTACTACACCAACTCTTCAGCCACTTGTTTACTTCCCTAATCTCCCTCTGCCTTTCTGGTGTGGCTCAATCTACCGGTAGTATTCCTGAGAATACTACCTTTTCCTCAATTTAGCTCCTAAGTCCCTAAAATCGTTCTTTGGGACATTCCATCTGCCTCTCACTTTGTCATTAGTGCCAACGTGCACCATGAAAGCTGGGTCTTCCCCAGCCCCTCCCAGTAATCTGTACACCAGATCCGCGATGTGCCGAACCCGAGCACCCGGTAGACAACATACTGTTTGGTGCTTCAGGTCTTTGTTACAGATTGGCCTCTCTGTCCTTCTAAGAATTGAGTTCCCTACCACCAGAATCTGTCTTTCCTTTCCCTTCGCTTCCTCCCCATTCTCACTGGAGGAGTTCTTTCCCCCGGCAGCTAGGAGAGTCCCTCAGCTCCAGCAGTGCTGGTCCCTGACTGGGATCACCAATGTCACTCAATGGAGCGTACTTATTGGGATGCTCCAGCCCTGGATCGGCCTCCCTGGCACTTCCCCCTCTACCCTTCCTGACTGTCACCCATCTACTCTTTGCTAGTGCCTGCACCTCTTTGTCTCCACCCGCCTCTGTGTTGACACCTGCCGGCACCTGCTGTGTACGTTCCTGGCTCTCCTTTAGTATGGATGGACTTCTCAGTGCTGACAGTTGCTTCCCCAGCTTCAGAACCTGGGCTTCCAGGGAAACAATGCGCTTACATTTTGCACAGCAGTATTTACCCTCAATCGGATGATCAAGGAACGCATACATTCCGCAAGATGTACAAGTCACCTCTCCACACCTGCCGGGCATCGTACCTATTACATTTAATGAGGATTGGGGATTATACCCTGTCCAAATTACCTAACAACTAGCTTCCTGACACTAATACTCAAGACAGGTACTCAACAAGAGAATATACAGGTACTCGCAGACCTACGTGCACTCGCAGACCACTCTCAGACCTACGTGCACTCGCAGACCTACGTGCACTCACAGACCACTCACAGAACTACGTGCACTCGCAGACCACTCGCAGAACTACACGCACTCGCAGCCCTACATGCACTCGCAGACCACTTGCAGAACTATGTGCACTCGCAGACCTACGTGCACTCGCAGACCTATGTGCACTCACAGACCTATGTGCACTCGCAGAACTACGTGCACTCGCAGACCACTCGCAGACCTACGTGCACTCTCAGAATTACGTGCACTCGCAGACCACTCGCAGAACTATGTGCACTCACAGACCACTCGCAGAACTATGCGCACTCGCAGATCTACATGCACTCGCAGACCACTCGCAGAACTATGTGCACTCGCAGACCTACATGCACTCGCAGACCACTCGCAGACCTATGTGCACTCACAGACCTATGTGCACTCGCAGACCTATGTGCACTCGCAGAACTACATGCACTAGCAGACCTACGTGCAGTCGCAGAACTACATGCACTCGCAGACCACTCGCAGACCTTTGTGCACTCACAGACCTACATGCACTCGCAGAACTACGTGCACTCACAGACCATTCGCAGACCAATGTGCACTTACAGAACTACGTGTACTCGCAGACCTACGTGCACTCGCAGGCCACTCGCAGACCTACGTGCACTCGCAGACCACACACAGACCTACGTGCACTCGCAGACAACTCACAGAACTACACGCACTCGCAGACCTACATGCACTCGCAGACCACTTGCAGAACTATGTGCACTCGCAGACCTACGTGCACTCGCAGACCTATGTGCACTCACAGACCTATGTGCACTCGCAGAACTACGTGCACTCGCAGACCACTCGCAGACCTACGTGCACTCGCAGAACTACGTGCACTCGCAGACCACTCGCAGAACTATGTGCACTCACAGACCACTTGCAGAACTATGCGCACTCGCAGATCTACATGCACTCGCAGACCACTCGCAGAACTATGTGCACTCGCAGACCTACATGCACTCGCAGACCACTTGCAGACCTATGTGCAATCACAGACCTATGTGCACTCGCAGACCTATGTGCACTTGCAGAACTACATGCACTAGCAGACCTACGTGCAGTCGCAGAACTACATGCACTCACAGACCACTCGCAGACCATTGTGCACTCACAGACCTACATGCACTCGCAGAACTACGTGCACTCACAGACCATTCGCAGACCTATGTGCACTTACAGAACTACGTGTACTCGCAGACCTACGTGCAGACCTACGTGCACTCGCAGGCCACTCGCAGACCTACGTGCACTCGCAGACCACACACAGACCTACGTGCACTCGCAGACAACTCGCAGAACTACGTGTACTCGCAGAACTACATGCACTTGCAGACCACTCGCAGACCTATGTGCACTTGCAGACCTGGTGAAAACAAAATACAAAAAGGAGATGCCGCTCCCAAGACCTCCACACCTGAATTGATGCTCCCGCCCTACTCAACCTCTCAGGTGCTGGCTCTGCACTAGTGTGTAGAAAAGGAAAACAATCCTGGACTGCCGCACTCTATGAAAAAAGGCATCTTTATTGTCAAAAATAGATAAAATCCAAAGTACAGTCACATCAGGGGTGGGTAAACCAGAGATTAGTAGCTAATGCGTTTCACATCGACTGATGCTTACTCATAGCTAATTTATCGAGTACCAACTGAATGCATATAAAGGGGGGTTGTTGAAAAGTGCTCCAATCACAATGTGAAGTTGAAATTGAAAAACCACGCCTTTTGCACAGTTGGTTCTCGAAATCCCAGAAAATAAGGTGCACCTGTAAAAGGCACAATTCCTTTATTTAAATGCTTCTTCTTTCTTCTATCTTCCTTCATCTTCTTCTTCTGGTTCTTCTGGCTCTTCTGGTTCTTCCTCCGGCGTTCTCGTCCAGCATCTCCTCCGCAGCATCTTCTATCTTCTTCTCCTCGGGCCGCTCCACACCCATGGCATGGGGGGAGGCTCCCGCTCTTCTCTTCTTCTTTTCTTCTCTTCTTCTCTTCTTCATTTTCTTCTCCGGGCCACTCCACACCCATGCTGGCATGGAGGGAGGCTCCTGCTGTGTGACGGCGTGTCCTCGTCTGACGGTTCTTAAATAATGGTGACTCCGCCCCCTCTGATGCACGATGACTTGACGGGACTTCCCTGTGACGTCACGGGGAATGCCACAGGGAAGTCCTGTCATGTCCCGTGCGTAAGAGGGGGGCGGGGTCACCGGGTGGCCCCGCCCCCCGTTATTTAAGAACCGTCAGACGAGGAGACGCCATCACACATCGGGAGCCTCCCTCCATGCCAGCATGGATACGGAGCGGCCCGGAGAAGAAAATGAAGAAGAGAAGAAGAGAAGAAGATAAGAAGGAAGAAGAGAAAAAGATGAAGAAGAAGATAAAGAGAAGAGCGGGAGCCTCCCCCCATGCCATGGGTGCGGAGCGGCCCGAGAAGAAGAAGATAGAAGACGCCGCAGAGGAGATGCTGGACGAGAATGCCGGAGGAAGAACCAGAAGAACCAGAGGATGAAGGAAGATAGAAGAAAGAAGAAGCATTTAAATAAAGGCATTGTCAAAAACTGTCTCTTGTCATTTTTAACATTTTTGACAGTTTTTTAGTGAAATGGTAGGGGTAAGTACCCCCTTACCATTTCACACAGGGGGGGGCCGGGATCTGGGGGTCCCCTTGTTAAAGGGGGCTTCCAGATTCCGATAAGCCCCCCGCCCGCAGACCCCCACAACCACCGGCCAGGGTTGTGGGGATGAGGCCCTTGTCCTCATCAACATGGGGACAAGGTGTTTTGGGGGGCTACCCCAAAGCACCCTCCCAATGTTGAGGGCATGTGGCCTTGTACGGTTCAGGAGGGGGGGGCGCACTCTCATCCCCCCTCTTGTCCTGCGGCCTGCCAGGTTGCATGCTCGGATAAGGGTCTGGTATGGATTTTTGGGGGGACCCCACGCCGTTTTTTTTTTTTGGCGCGGGGTTCCCCTTAAAATCCATACCAGACCTGAAGGGTCTGGTATGGAATTTAGGGGGAACCCCACGTCATTTTTTTTTTTAAATTTTGCCCGGGGTTCCCCTTAATAGCCATACCAGACCTGAAGGGCCTGGTATGGAATTTAGGGGGACTCCCACGTCATTTTTTTTTTAAATTTTGGTTCGAGGTTCCCCTGTGTGGAATTCCCATGCCGTTTTTATCAATGAACTTCTATGTGTATTGTCGGCAATGCAATAGCCGCGAGTAGTTTTAAATGGGTTTTTTCCTTCGAAACGTCATTTTGCTGTCAGACTGTTCTAAACACAGGAAACATGCGCCCCTTTACAGGCATACTATAGACACCCCCCAGCTACGAAATTTAAAGGGATATTACACTTTTATTGTTTGACTTTAAGCATTATTAAAATGACTGCTCCTGAAAAAACGGCCGTTTTTAAAACTTTTTTTTGCATTGATCCATGTCCCCTGGGGTAGGACTCGGGTTCCACAAACACTTTTTATGACAATAACTTGCATATAAGCCTTTAAAATTAGCACTTTTGATTTCTCCCATAGACTGTTAAAGGGTGTTCCGCGGCATTCAAATTTACCGCGAACACTCCAAATTGTTCGCTGTTCGGCGAACTTGCGAACAGCCAATGTTCGAGTCGAACATGAGTTCGACACGAACTCGAAGCTCATCCCTAAGCAGAAGAATATTTTGGATTTATGGACATCTCTGCATGACCGCAGACTATTGTTATCATTTATTATAATATTGGCAGGAAGAAGTTGTCTTTTTGAAACATGAAACTGGAGTTCTTACACAAACAGCCTGATAGAAAACAAGCCATTGTAATATATTTATGCAAACTGGGCCCAGTAATGAAGGGTTCACCACGGTATATCAGAACTGTAGCTTTATGCAAAGGTGCTATTAGACAAGGTTACAGACATTATTTTGGACAAATATTTAAATTTTAATGGTCCCGCATTCTTGTTTTTTTCATTCTTTAGTTTTCAAAGTTTTCATACACCAGGTAATAAAAAGAGAACAAACTCAAAAAAACAGAAAACGAAGAAGTTATAAAATGTTACAAACATCATACACCCTCATCCTACATTATGAGAGTATCAGTTACCGTATATACTCGAGTATAAGTCGACCCGAGTATAAGTCGAGGCCCTAATTTACCACAAAAAAATGGGAAAAACTTATTGACCCGAGTATAAGACAAGGGTGAAAAATGCAGCAGCTACTGTAAGTGGAAAAAGAGGGTCAACAATGCCCATCTGCAGCTGTATACCTCCCTGTGTCCTTTGCATGTGTCTCTGTGTATATGTGCATGTGTCATGTGTCCTGTGTATATGTGCATGTGTCATGTGTATATGTGCATGTGTCATGTGTATATGTGCATGTGTCCTGTGCATGTGTCATATGTATATGTGCATGTGTCATGTGTCCTGTGTATATGTGCATGTGTCCTGTGTCACCTACCTGTGTCCTGTACCTGTGTCCCTGTGCATGTGTCCCTGTGTATGTGTCCCTGTGTATATGTGTCCTGTGTATGTGTGTGTGTGTGCATCCTACCTGTGTCCTGTACATGCCTCCGTATGCCGCTCTGCATCCACCGATCAGCGTGTGCTATTACTATTCGGCGGCCATTCACTGTTTCAAAAGCCGCGCCTCCTCCTCGTCCATGATAGGCAGGAAAAAACTCCATTTCCCAGCAGTCAGCGGTTAGCCTATCATGGACATTCTCTCATTCTCATACCATGGACGAGGATGAGAGAATGTCCGTGATAGGCTGCTGGGAAATGGAGTTTTCTGCCTATCACAGATGAGGAGGAGGCGCGGCTTTTGAATAGTGAGAGGCTGACGAATGGTATGTAGCACACCTTGGCCACCGTCTGCCTGCATGACACGCTGATCATGTAGGCAGATGGCGCTGACTTGAGTATAAGTCGAGGGGGGCACTTTCAGCCCAAAAAAAAGGGCTGAAAATCTCGACTTATACTCGAGTATATACGGTACTATAAAACTGTCATACTGAGAACTCCCTCGTCTCCTCCCTCTCCACCCCTACAAAACCCTACCCTTTTTCCAACCGCCCACCCCAGACCCCACTACCACCCTCTCTACAGCCTTTTCACTTCGCTATACTCCTTCGTTTGTTTGAACTTTTTCCACTTTTCCAACCTCTTGTTGAAGTCCTCCCTACCTCCCTCTTCACTGTGCCTAAGCCCTTCCAACCCATATATCTCCTTGACTTTCTCAAACCTCTCTCTTATTCTTGGGCTGTCCACTTCCTTCCATTTTTTCGGGATTAAGCTTTTAGCAGCATTAATCAGGTGTATCACCATTGACTTTTTATATTCTTTTATTGGGATATCTACCTGTGGAATAGACATACCCAGGGATCCTCGGGCACCTCTATTCCAGTGATCTCCTTAATATATTTTATTATTTCCTTCCAATATGCTTTGATTTTAGGGCAACTCCACCAAATATGGGCCATGGTCCCAGTTTGTTTACAACCCCTCCAACATTCCATTGATTCCCCCTTTTGGTATTTTGCTATTCTATCTGGGGTTCTGTACCACCTAGTTAAGCACTTCCACTACTCTGATGTTTACTGATGACTCATGTACCAGTCTCATAATTTTCTCCACCCCTTGATTCGTTCCCCGCTGTCCTAATTCCCTCTCCCAACTTTTGATGAATGGCGGGACCTCCCCCTCTTTTCCTCCCTTAAGGATTTTATATATCCTTATAATACCTCCCCGTACTGTTTCCATATCACACAAACGCTCCAGAGCTGTCAAATCCTCCCCTCCCCTCACCGGCTGTGGAAGGGATGATACGAAGTGTTTAAGCTGGAAGTGCCGCCATTCATTAATTTCAAATAAATCTTTTTTCAATTTTAATTTGTGCAGTGAGTGAATTTTTCCCTTTTGTATTATGTGTTGCAATTGTGCACTATCTTTTCTTATCCATTTCCCTCCCATGGAATCCTTGCCTGGTTCAAAATAGTTATTATTTTTTAGTGATATTAGTGGGGAATTATATTCTCATTTATTTTGTTTGTGCAACATATCCCATACCCTTAATACATTATGTGTCAATTTATGTGTATTACCCCCTAGTACTCTATAACGTGGTGGTGTCCAAATATTCCTCCCTAAGTTTGTGTCCACCATTATGTGCTCTATTTTTGCCCACCTTTTCTCACTCTTCATCTTGACCCATTAAACCAAGTGTGATAAAAGGACAGCTTTGTAATACTTTTTGAAATCTGGCACATCTAATCCGCCCTGTGCTTTCGCTTTCTGAAGAGTAGAGAGGGCTATTCTGGGTTTCCTATTATGCCAGATTAATCTCGTCATTAAAGTTTTAATAATTCTAAAGTACGCTGGGGTATATAAACAGGGACATCTGAAACTTATACAATATTTCGGGCAAAATAACCATTTTTAGTGCATTGATCCTCCTGATCCAAGACAGGGGTCGTGTTGCCAATCGCCTTATTTCTATTTTTAGTTCCTCCAACAATGGAATATAGTTTGCCTGATAAATTTTCCCAAGCGATGGTGTCAATTTTATCCCTAAGTACTTAATTTCCATCTTCTTCCATGGGAACTGAAATTCCTGCTGTAAACTCTTCTTTTGAGTTTATATTTATATTCAAGACCTCCAATTTGCTCGGATTGATCTTAAAATTGGATAATTCCCCGTAGTCCTTAAGTGTTTTTAATAGGTTGGGCTTGGAAATACTAGGGTTAGAGACATAAAACAAAATATCATCTGCAAACGCAGCCAACTTATGAGTCTCCCCTCCCACCTCCACGCCCCCTATATTGACGTTACCCCTCACTGTTGCCAATAGTGGTTTCAGTGCCAGCACAAATAAAAGCGGTGACAACGGACATCCTTGTCTCATTCTCCTATGCATCCTAAAAGGGACAGATAATACACCATTAACCCTGATGGATGCGGTGGGTCTCTCCTAGAGCACTTGAATCCAATCCATCATCCTAGTACCTATCCCCATTCCTTCTAAGGGCCCCATCATGAATCCCCAGTCCACCCTGTCAAAAGCCTTCTCGGCATCAATCAACAGGAGTAGACTGGGGACTCCACTACTTCTGATTTTCTGCACAAGCAAGAGCATCCTTACACCATTGTCCTTCCCTTCCCTTCCTGGTATAAAGCCCACCTGATCAGGATAAACCAACTCAGGCATTAGCTCTTTCAGCCTTGTAGCCAGTACCTTTGCAAAGACCTTGATGTCTATGTTCAGCAATGATATCAGTCTGTAATTTGAGCACAATGTGCTCTCTTTACCTTCCTTTGGGATAATTGTTATTGTGGCCGATAAGGCTTCAGCACTCATCCCATACTTCACCCAAACCCGTTAAAGTACTTACACAACCTGGGGGTTAGTATTTCTCAAATTTTTTTTAGATATTCCACCGTAAAACCATCAGGTCCTGGGCTTTTCCCGTGTGAGGCTTCTTTTTTTATCTGACTGATCTCTTCTTCTGTTATTGGTCTTTCTAATGCATGAGCAAATTCTTCTGATAACCTGGGAATTTTAGAATTTTGTACGTATTGTTTTATTTTTCCTTTTATACAAACCTCTGGTTGCCCTTCCTGTTTCTGCTTGGCCGAATAAAGCTGTTCATAGAAATCATTAAACACCCTCGCTATGTCTTTTGTGTTGTGTACCATTTCTCCTCCTTTATTTTGAATCTTCTCTATGTAATTAATTGATCATTTTTCCTTAACATCCTTGCTAGGCACTTACTGTTTTTATTCCCCCATTGATACCTTTCTTTTGCGATTCTGTTAAAGGTTTTCCTCATTTCCAACTCAAGTAGTTCTTTTAACTCATCCCTTTTTATTACCAGTTCTTGCAACCAGCCTGCCTCCTGCCTTCCATCCTTGTTCTTTTTTAGGCCTTGTTCTAGGTTATAAATTTCCCCTATTAACTCCTCTCTCTTCCGTATCCTTTCCCTCTTCCTACTTGTTCCTAATGAAATCAGGACCCCCCTAATGTAGGCTTTATGGGCCTCCCACAGGGTATTCTCTGCCATCCCATCTGTTTCATTATGGAGAAAAAATTGCTCCAACTCCTTTTTCATTATCTCGTCCCCCTGATTATCTAGGAGGTCCTTATTAAGCTTCCATGAGTACGGTTGTTTCTGGACGTCTGGAATAATAACTTTCATAGACATGAGGGCATGGTCTGACAATGAAGATATTTCTATATTTGTAGATGTTACCAAATCAAGCGACCTATGCTCGATCAACCAGTAATCAATCCTCATGTACGTCCCATGCACAGGGGAGTAGAATGTAAAATCTTGTGTTTTAGAATGTTGTATTCTCTACGCATCCACCAACTGAAGTTGGTGCAATTGATGCTTTATTGCTTTAAGTTGGGAATTCCTTTTACCCTGTGCATGGGACGTACTATCCTGTTCCGGGTTCAAACTAGAATTCAGGTCACCACCAATCACAACTCTTCCTTCTTTAAACTCCTATAGCTTTTTCAAGGTTTCACCCAGATAAGTTGTTGGACCTCTGTTTGAACAGTAGATGTTCGCTAATGTACACTCCATTCCCCATAACTTCCCCTTCAGGAAAAGAAACCTACCCTCGGGATCAGACAATCTGCCCTCAACAGAGAAACAGACCCCTCTATTTATTCCAATAGCTACCCCCTTTGACTTATTTGTCATGGAGTCTCCGTAGTACCATGTCGGAAACTTTGGAGAATACAGCTTCACTCTTGTTTCATGTGACAGATGTGTCTCTTGAAAAAAGACCACTCCTGCCCCATAATATTCAATCTCTTTGAGGATTTTATGTCTCTGTCTGCGTATTTAATCCCTAAATATTTAATATTTAAAAGGAGTTCAGATTGTTGATTTTTTACTGGATTATGTATTGCATAAGAAGAGATATGTAAATCTGCTTACAATGTTTTTGTAATGTTCTTCCTACAAACTTAATAAAATCTTGTTGGATTAAAAAAAAATATTTAAAAGGAGACTCCTTTCCCCGTCGAAGCCTCTTACAGAGAAACGCTGCGTTGGACAGAGCTACGGGACCTGACATCACCACACATCAGCTGGGCAAGCCTCGCCGCAGCCAAGCTGTCCGTTTTGGAATTTTCTGCTTTAATCTTGATGTCAGCCATCCATGATTTTTAAATAAAGGAATTTTTATGTACTTCTCCATGGAGGATTTTTCTGTTTTATCCCCAATATACTAACGATGGATTACCCAGGAGCACAGCTCACGATATGGCATCCCAGTTCTTGGGAGGAACTTAGGGTGGATTGCTAACTGCAGATGAAATCAGCTGTTCGAGTCCTCAAGCCCCGACATCGGTGAAACCCTGAAGACACCTGAGATCACCTAGCGGCATCGGTCTAGTTGAGATCATCCCGGTGCTCGATAAGAAGCCAAGGCGGATCCAAAGCCATATGAGAAAGCAGCTGTTTCTGCCTATAAGATCTGGCACCTGTGAGGCTCTAAATACCCCTGTAATAGGAGTCCAACTTATCTGGTAAGCGGCCCCCCTTATGTTACAGCTTTGTCAGCATGTCCTTATACCGCCTTGTCAGCACGTTCAGACACTAAAGGATCAGCAACCCCATTAGTCAAAAGGGGGACTATCTTTATAGAAACACTTATTAGTTTGAAACATATTTGTTTTTGATACACTGTTTTGACAATTTTTGATACAAAAATTTTTTTTGGGACTTCACTTATGTTTATTTTATTGTGATTGTTACTTAAGTAATACATAAATATCAAGAAGTTTTGGGCTGAAGATCCACTTTAACCATTGGGACACTAGTAGCGCACCTGAATCTATTATATATGACAATATAGATAAAACTCATTGAAAAAAATGGTTCCCCCTCCAGTTCATTATCAGGCTCTTTGAGTCTGGTGTGAATATTAAGGGGAACTCCGAACAAAATTTTTAAAAAAAATTGCGTGGGGGTCCAGCCAAAATCCATACCAGGCCCTTCAGAGAGAACTCCATCTCAGCCTCAGTTTACTACTAACACTGATGGTTCCAGTTTTCCAAAAAGTGGTCGATCAACCAATAAGAGCAGTAAATACAAATTCAAAAAGAAAAACAAAGGTGCACAGAATAGGAGTCAACCTCCCATTAGAGGTTTGAATAGAAACACATGTCTTCATTCACAAATACCATCAACCATAGTAAATACAATAAGCACCTTGATCCTCTGGGGATGTCTGTCAACAGCTTGAAACAGAATCAAGATGTTATCATTAGGAAAGCAGACAAGGGTGGGAGCCTAGTCATTCAAAATAAAAAAGATTACATAGCTGAAGCAATGAGACTACTGGGGGATACAGATACCTACGTAAGACTGAAAGGAGACCCTGTCATTGATAGGTCTCCCATCATTTGTTATATATTCTGGACATATGTTAGAAATCCTATTCCATTATGAATGGCAGTCTAGGTATAGATGGCTCTCCTTGGATGTAGCATCTCTCTACACATCAATTGATCACACGTATGGCCTAAGGGCAATCAATCATTTCTTGTCTAAAGAAAGTAAACTTAATTCCGTGCAGGCCAAGTTCGTGCTAGATTGTTTGGAATTTTCTCTTACTCATAACCACTTTTCATTCCTTGGAGAGCATTATTTGCAAATTAAGGGGACAGCCATGGGGGCCAGGTTTGCCCCTAGTTATGCTAACTTGTTTAGGGGTTATTGGAAGAATTGTTTATTTGGAACAATAACCCATATGGGGCGAACCTGGTCCTCTATGCCAGATACATTGATGACATTCTCATAATTTGGGATGGGACAGACCAGGAACTTCTCTCCTTTCTTTGACACTGTAGTGATAATCCCTTCGGGATCGAGTTCACCCATGTCATCAACAAGGATGGTCTGGATTTCCTGGACCTTGAACTTAGGAGCGATTCTGATAGCAATATCCTTTCAAAAACCCATTTTAAACCTAGTGGTGGTAACTCTTCCTTGCATGCAAGTAGCAATCACCATCCTAGATGGATCAGGAACGTTCCATATGGGCAGTTCTGCCGTCTTAAGCGTACTTGCACCAAGAGGAGTAATTACCTAGAACAGAGTGAGCCCCTTCGTAAAAAGTTCCAGGAAAAGGGATACAACACTACCCTAATAGAGACCGCCCTCAACAAATATGCCAACTTGTACGATGAGCCTACTGAACATGTCCAACGATCTGCCTCCAATGCCCACTCTGACACTGTACAAGCACGTTTTTCCACCCAGTACATGAATAAAGCATTTGACATACAAAGCATTTTAAGGAAGAACTGGGGTATCCTCAAGCACGATCCAGTGCTGAGTAGGTTTCTCCCAGATAGACCGAATATCGTGTACAGGAAACCCCGTGATTTAAGAAGCTTGGTTGCTCCCAGTATGGTAAAGAAATCCTCAGGCAAATTGCCTAATGCATGGTCTACCATCTTTGACCAGAAGGGTATGCAGTGCAGCAACTGTGGCACATGTAGGTTCATGTGGCACAGAAAAAAGACAGTGGTGGGCATGGATGGTAAAGCCCACCGGTTGAAGCAATTTATCAACTGTGGGACAGATCATGTGGTGTATGGCATTATTTGCCCGTGTGGGTGTCTCTATGTGGGCCAGACCTCCCGTCCCATGAGAGTGCGTATTGGTGAACACAAATGCGATATCACCAATACACAAACCAAATATCCGGTTCCTAGGCACTTCCATAAAGCCCATCATGGAGATCTATCAGGCATGAGGGTTTTTGGGATCGAGTCCATTGGAAGAGATCTTGACAGGTGCAGGAGATATCAGAAACTCTGCAAGCGTGAAGCCTTCTGGATCTTCACCCTCGGGAGCTTGACCCCCAGGGGTCTCAATGAAGACCCCGAGATTCATAAGATCACCTAGGCTCTGCAGGCTACACCTCCTCCTTTTTTTTTTTTTTTTACCCTTTTCCCCTCTCTTTCCTTTCTCCACCTTACTGTATGCTGTGTCTCCTACTAGTACTTATATGGTTATGTAGACATCAGTTGTGTTTAGTCTGGTTTATATTGTTCTATGCACCACTTGTTTTTGTGATGTCTGTATGATGTCACTCATTTTGTATGTGTATTTTTATTGTTATCTTAGTTATTGTGATGCCATTCGTGATATCAATTAGAGTATTTTAATTTATGTCATACCATTTTTGTTACTGACATTATTGTCAGATTCACAGATATATGGGGCACAAACTGACCAGGGCTGATGTATGTATGTATGTATATGTATGGGGTCACTACACTTGTGGTTTACTGATTTCTGCAGTATATGTGTCTTTCATGCATTATCTGGTATGGTCTTGTGCGGCGTGTGGCCACCTCCTTCAGTATTGTCCTTCTGCCTACACTAGATGGATATACCCCTGGAGACGTTACCTCTGGAGGTTGTCCATTGAGTCACCCACTAGTGGGTTCTGTTGATTATTATTACATTATATATACATGCCATTTTATATGTACTTAGTGGCCTTTTTTATTATTATTATTATTAACAACATTAACTAATCAACTATTTATTTATTTACTTAGATATTAGCTATTAAGTTATTAATTTATCACTCTAATTAAGAAGTTGTTTTTAGTGAATTTGCCCCCTGTACTCTTTCCTATGAGGGCTGACTAAATTGCCTGTCCCTCTGCCTACTCTTTAATCCAGGTGGTTTTCAATATACCTGGCTGGCAATAATCCCCCTTTTTTGTTTAGTGCAGCTGAGCGGTCCCACCATATAGACATGTTATGTCCTCGATTAGCCTCTATGGTTTAGTCTCCTCCAAAATGGCGGCGTTCTATTGTCACCGCCTTCAACATCCATGGGCGACGGATGACGCAGGGGAAATGACGCCGTGTACAGCCTTTCCTCTTGCCTGGAACGCAAAAACGGTGTTGCGTGTTCCGGGCAATCAACAGAGACAGTATGAGCGTTACGGGGACACTTGCGGATGCAATGACTGACCCCCGGTGTTGAACAGCCTTGTGGTACAGCCCATTTGATTTTTAATTATCGTTTTGATTTCTAATGTGGCTATTCATTACATGTGCTGTATGGGTTGTTTACAGGATGAGCTGGGCACACCCCCCCAATGTTGCTATGCACTACATGTGCTGCATGGGTTGTTTACATTATGAGCTGGGCATCCCTCCCATCCCTTCCCCTCCCCCACCCACTGGGTGGAGGGGAGGGGTTATGCTCTTGATTGGCTGAGTAATATTATGTGTATATATAGGAGGACTGCTGAAGGAGGGTTCACTGCTGTGCTCTGAGAAAGGGGGGGCTTACCCCTCGAAACGCGTCAGCTGGCAGTGATTTCTGTGTTTTCCTCTGTGACCTCTGGAGTATTGTCCATGTTCAACTGATTGCTGCTACACGATGACCATTTACTGCGATCACATTATTAATGTTTTGTAAGTAGGCTTTTTTATCTTCTTAATACATTTTTATCTAAAGATAATGCACTAGGCTGGTGCGCCCTCTTGTTTCTCGTTTACCTTCAGAAAGAGCGCCCCCCCTCCTGAACCATACCAAAGATGCCCCCCAAAGCATCTTGTCCCCATGTTGATGGGGACAAGGGCTTCATCCCCACAACCCTTGCCCGGTGGTTGTAGGGGTCTGCAGGCAGGGGGCTTATCAGAATCTGGAAGCCCCCTTTAACAAGCGGAAACCCAGATCCCATCCCCCCATGTGAATTGGTAATGGGTACATTGTACCTCTACCATTTCACAAAAAAAGTGTCAAAAATAGTAAAAATGACAGGAGACACTTTGGGACAAGTCCTTTATTAAAAAATTAAAAATGTCCCGCGATGTAAATCCATCTCACGCCGCCCGATGAGCCGAAAAAAGAAAAGAAAAAGCCGCAACAGCTCCGCCTGGGAGGCTCCCGCCAAGTGACGCTTCTTCTCGATGACAGCTGTTATATAGCTGAGGGCAGGGCCACTCTGTGACATAAACAGACAACCCCGCCTTTCTCTTACGACGTGGCGGGTCGGTCCGTCAGGCGGTGTGAGATGGATTTACATCGCAGGACATTTTTTTTTTTTGATTTTTAATAAAGAACTTGTCCCAAAGTGTCTCCTCTCTTTTTTACTATTTTTGACACTTTTTTGTGAATTGGTAGGGGTACAATGTACCCGTTACCAATTCACATGGGGGGGCGGGATCTGGGGGTGCCCTTGTTAAAGCCCCCTGCTCGCAGACCCCCACAATCGTTGGGCAAGGGTTGTGGGATGAGGCCCTTGTCCCCATCAACATGGGGAAAAGATGTTTTGGGGGGGACCTCAAAGCATCCTTCCCATGTTGAGGGCATGTGGCCTGGTACGGTTCAGGAGGGGGAGGGGCACTCTCTCATCCTCCCCTCTTTTCCTGCAGCCTGCCAGGTTGTGTTCTCAGATAAGGGTCTGTATGGATTTTGGGGGGCCCCTACGTCATTTTTTTAAAAAAATTTGGTGCAGGGTTCCCCTTAATATCCATACCAGACCTGAAGGACCTGGTATGGATTTTGGGGGGCCCCACTCAATTTTTTTTTTAAATTTTGGTTCAGGCTTCCCCTTAATATTCATACCAGACCCAAAGGGCTTGATAATGGACTGGGAGGAGACCCATGCCATTTTTTTCAATGAGTTATCTATATTGCCGAGACCCAACAATTTATTACAGCCGCAATCAGTTTTAAATTATTTTTTTTCCTTTAGAAATGTCATTTTGCTGTGGTATTGTTCTAAACACGGGAAAACGCCACGCCAGGTTGCGTGCTTAGTTAAAGGCCTGGTATGGATTTTGGGAAGACCCCTATGCCATTTTTTTAAAATTTGGTGCAGGGTTGCCCTTAATATCCATTTTTTTCAATGAGTTTTATCTATATTGCCAAGACCCGACAATTTATTACAGCCATGATCATTTTTAAATTACTTTTTTCCTTTAGAAATATAATTTTGCTGTGGTATTGTTCTAAACACGGGAAAACTGCGCCACTTTATAGGCATACTATAGACACCCCCCAGGCATGATATTTAAAGGAATATTTCATTTTTATTGTTTCACTTTAAGCATTATTAAAATCACTGCTCCCAAAAAAACGGCTGTTTTTAAAACTTTTTTTTGCATTGATACATGTCCCCTGGGACAGGACCCAGGTCCCCAAACACTTTTTACAACAATAAGTTGCATATAAGCCTTTAAAATGAGCACTTTTTCATGTTTGTGTCCCATTTTAACGGTGTTCATGTCCAAATTTTTTGTCTGTTCGAAAGTTCCAGGGGGTGTTTGTCTCATCCTTACCCACAACGATGGCTGCTGATTAAGTAAGCCATGATAAAATGTATTGTCACTATTTAAGGAGGCGACAAGGATGGTGAGCCGTGACAATGCATGCATCAGTGACACAATCCCTCTTGTGTTCCTGATCATACTCTGTGTGGCATTATGGATAGGGCACTTGAGGCAGAGCAGCAGGAGGAAGAGGCCGCTTTATGCAGACACCATTCTTGCGATGCCACAGAACACAGGAGGAGAGGGAGGAGGAGGATTCTGGCAGTTTTGGAGGCATTGAAGCATTGGAAGATATATTTCAAACCATAGGAGGTGGTTTTCTACCCCCAGAACTCTTGGTGGTAGCACGTGGCTGGGAGGAGGCAGTTGCAGATATTGTAATTATCATTGACCCTGAGGACTCTGCTTCTCATGCCTCCGTAAACTTGCGGTGCATAGGTTCCCTTATTCTTCAAAGCCTGTGAAAGGACCCAAGAATTTGTGGCATCAAGGGGAATGATCACTATTGCCTGGAAGCTCTCCTTGACCACCATTACAAGGGAATAGCCTCAGACTCATTCCATTCGCACAGAGGGAGAGAAGGATAAAATATCTTGAGGACACCTTAAAAGAGGCATTTATGGAACACCATTACAGACTCTGGTAGGTTACAGTCTCATGGAAAAGCTAATTTTGAGGCTTCTGTTGCTCCAAGGAGGAGCGATGGAGAAGGGGGCTGCCTCAGTGATGCACTTCAAAATTTTTTTTACTTCTCAGTGCTGAGGGATGTCAGCTGCCACATCCCATTGGCAGCATCTGCATAATATGGTGGGAGATTATCTAGGAGTGAAAAACGTACATGAAGAGCCTTCCAGCTGACGATCCACTGGGGTACTGAGTCATGAGAATACACCACTGGCTAGAACTTGCCCAGTATGCAACTGAGCCGCTGGGCTGCCCTACATCCAGCGTGCTTTCCAAATGGGCATTCAGTGCTGACGGAGGTTTTGTGACAAATAAAAGAGCACGTCTGTCCACAGACTCCATTGACTGTCTGACATTTGTCTAAATTAATCATTCCTGGATTAGCAGCAGCTTTCAATCCCCTGATGCCAATGTCACAGATTAAGTGTTTTTGGATTCGGAATCTCTGCAAGGCTGTCTAAGCTGCCTAGCTTTGTGGGTGTTGATTTTATCTGGAAAAAACATGTTTGTATAGATTTCACGGGGACAATTAACACCAATTTTTACGCACCTGTTTGACAAGTGCACATCATTTCAATTTTTTTACAGCAAGGCCATTCTTTCTTTCATCAAGAGTACCTCTATAAGGTTATGGTGTGAAGGCACCATCAACACTCAAAACCCAATTTTCTGCTCCTGTTACTTCTATCCAAAGTCTGCAAAAAAGACACCAGAATTTATCCCAAAAAAATCTCTAATCTCGTTAGGAGTGCACTAAATTGTGGCCTCATCATATATACTGGCTCCCCAAGCCGTTGTTTACAAAATACAGAAAGCTTGCAGGGAAAATATCATTTTTTTTCTTTACAAATGTCATTTTTACTGCAGCAATTTCTATACACGGTACAAATGCACAACTTTACAGGCAGACTAAGGGGACCCCCAGGCACTATATTTAAAGAAATTTAAAATTTTTATTGTTTCATATTAAGAATGATTAAATCACTGCTCATTTGCAATGGAGAGCTCCGATTGATTCCACCCTCCTTCTCTACAAACTTATGTACATGAGTCATAAATGCCCCCAAAAATTTGAGAAAATATGGGACGCTTGGGTCAAAAGCTGAAAGCCACCCCACTCTGAGAAGAAATTCCATTGGGGGATTTACACCGGTATTACTCCTCCACGTCCAACCACATAGGTTAACTCATATGAGCAATTGAGTATACAAGATCCTCTTATAGACCTATACAATTTTCACACAGATGACTGGTTCCTAGCATTCTATGTGTTGTAATGTTTGTAATGCACTGATTTACTTCTATGCCTTGAAATATGCTGTTATATGCTGCTATTATACAGTGGGGACGGAAAGTATTCAGACCCCCTTAAATTTTTCACTTGTTATATTGCAGCCGTTTGCTAAAATCATTTAAGTTCATTTTTTTCCTCATGTACAGCCAATATTGACAGAAAAACACAGAATTGTTGCCATTTTTGCAGATTTATTAAAAAAGAAAAACTGAAATATCACATGGTCCTAAGTATTCAGACCCTTTGCTCAGTATTTAGTAGAAGCACGCTTTAGATCTAATACAGCCATGAGTTTTTTTGGGAAAGATGCAACAAGTTTTTCACACCTGGATTTGGGGATCCTCTGCCATTCCTTCTTGCAGATCCTCTCCAGTTCTGTCAGGTTGGATGTTAAACGTTGGTGGACAGCCATTTTTAGGTCTCTCCAGAGATGCTCAATTGGGTTTAAGTCAGGGCTCTGGCTGGGCCATTCAAGAACAGTCACAGAGTTGTTGTGAAGCCACTCCTTCGTTATTTTAACTGTGTGCTAAGGGTCATTGTCTTGTTGGAAGGTAAACCTTTGGCCCAGTCTGAGGTCCTGAGCACTCCTGAGAAGTTTTTCGTCCAGGATATCCCTGTACTTGGCCGCATTCATCTTTCCCTCGATTGCAACCAGTCGTCCTGTCCCTGCAGCTGAAAAACACCCCCACAGCATGATGCTGCCACCACCATGCTTCACTGTTGGGACTGTATTGGACAGGTAAGGAACAGTGCCTGGTTTTCTCCACACATACCGCTTAGAATTAAGGCCAAAAAGTTCTATCTTGGTCTCATCAGACCAGAGAATCTTATTTCTTACCATCCTGGAGTTCTTCAGGTGTCTTTTAGCAAACTTCATGCGGGCTTTCATGTGTCTTGCACTGAGGAGAGGCTTCTGTTGGGCCACTCTGCCATAAAGCCCCGACTGGTGGAGGGCTGCAGTGATGGTTGACTTTCTACAACTTTCTCCCATCTCCTGACTGCATCCCTGGAGCTCAGCCACAGTGATCTTTGGGTTCTTCTTTACCTCTCTCACCAAGGCTCTTCTCCCCTGATAGCTCAGTTTGGACGGACGGCCAGCTCTAGGAAGGGTTCTGGTCATCCCAAACATCTTCCATTTAAGGATTATGGAGGCTACTGCGCTCTTAGGAACCTTAAGTGCAGCAGAAATTTTTAGTAACCTTGGCCAGATCTGTGCCTTGCCACAATTCTGTCTCTGAGCTCTTCAGGCAGTTCCTTTGACCTTATGATTCTCATTTGCTCTGACATGCACTGTGAGCTGTAAGGTATTATATAGACAGGTGTGTGGCTTTCCTAATCAAGTCCAATCAGTATAATCAAACACAGCTGGACTAAAATGAAGGTGTAGAACCATCTCAAGGATGATCAAAAGAAATGGACAGCACCTGAGTTAAATATATGAGTGTCATAGCGAAGGGTCTAAATACTTAGGACAATGTGATATTTCAGTTTTTCTTTTTTAATAAATCTGCAAAAATGTCAACAATTCTGTGTTTTTCTGTCAATATGGGGTGCTGTGTGTACATTAATAAAGAAAAATGAACTTAAATGATTTTAGCAAATGGCTGCAATATAACAAAGAGTGAAAAATTTAAGGGGGTCTGAATACTTTCAGTCCCCACTGTATAACGCTTTATGTCTGTATGTAACTATATATGACAATATATCTCCCGTTGGAGATAATTAAAAACTTTTCTGTTAAAAAAAAAAAAAATCACTGCCCCCTAATACCTACCTGAGGTCGCTCTAGATCCAGCAATGTTGCAGGAGTGTCTTGGCTGCCCAGGACTCTTGTGAAGATATAGGAAATATAGGAACCATATCTTTTACTTATCCAGAGTTCCTCTTCAATATGAAATTGTATTTTTGCACTTAACTTGTTTTTCTGTTTATGAATTCTTTTGGTATTGCAACACATGTGGCTGGGTTGACCAAGTTGACATCTAAATGTTCTGCCAATGATTCTCGGAAAAGATGTGATAGGAAAGATGTTGACATAGAAAGTCCCTGTCCAAAAGTCAACTTAACTTCTTCCAAATAATTATTCTTTCTTTCTGTCAAAATAACTTGACAGTTGAAATTAGCCAGGTCAAAGTAACCCAGAAAACTCAAAACACTGGCCAAGAACTGTGTTGAAATATTGAGTGAAATACGTATTGAAATACGTACTTGTGATGTGTAACTTTGGGGTTTTGCCCGACATAGACTGTAATGATATGAGTTTCTATAAAAGTCTGTATCACTCTGTAACCTGTATCACTATCAATCCAGATGTGATCCGCTGTATGTACAGTGTATATTCTTGAGTAAACCATGTGTAAGACGTATGCAGCTGGCGTTGATGTCCTTTATTTCAAGGTTCAACTTTACACTCTCCTCCTCATTGGCTCAGACAGCAGCACAGTGCCATTGGCTCCTGCTGCTGTCAATTTAAGTCAGTCAGCCAATGAGGAGAGAAAGGAGGCGGGGTCAGGCCACAGCGCTGTGTCTGAATGGACACAGGGAGCTGTGGCTTGGCTTGGTTGCCTCCATAACAAGCTGCTTGCTTGAGTGACACTCAAAAGAAGGGTGAGGCCAGGAACATCAAAGAGGGACCCTGAGAAGAAGAGGATCTGGGCTGCTCTGTGCAAAATAATTACACAGAGCAGGTAAGTAAAACATGTTTGTTATTTTTAACTAAAACAATGAGACTTTACAATCAATTTAAGATACACATATAGCTTAAGGACCAAGCCTATTTTTTTTTCCTCAATAGATTTTTATTGAGTTTTACTTGGTACATTTTATGCATTCATATAAAGAAATGCAAACATTAAATTGCAAGTATAATGGTATGTTATTGCATGCATAAGCTAGTAAAGGGTAAACATTGTTCCTAAAATTCTAGATTTAAGTAGGTAAACGGAAGAATAACCGGTAGTTATAGAATAACCAGTAGTGGTATAATAGTATACCATAACGTAGAGAAGATAATCTGGGAGGGTAGGGAGAAGGGTAGGGTAGGGAGGGGAAGGGGAGGTATGGGTGGGGGGAAAGGGGGGAGGAGAGAAGGAGAGGGAGAGAGCATCAGTTGGACATCGGGATGTGAGATAGGACTCTCAGTTATTAATTCTCTTTGTGTACCAAAGGTTCCATGGGTTCCAAAGGTCTAGTGATTTTGGGTGAGACTGTTTCCTGCATGACAGGAGGGTTTCATACATGAAATGAGTTTGTACTAAGTTGATTACTTCTGGGAGACAGGGAATGGTATTCGTTTTCCAGTTTCTTGTGATCAAAAGTTTGGTAGCCAAGAGGATATGTGTGGTCACTGATCTTTGATAACCTGGTATGTCGTCAATGTTCAAATTGAGAATGGCTAACTGTGAAGTTAGTACTATAGGGCTGTGTAGTATGTCTTGTAGCATGTTTTCTACATCTCTCCAGAGATGGCGTATTTGTGGGCAAGACCACAGAATGTGTAGGAGAGTGCCTGGGTGGCCACAGTTCCTCCAGCATTCATGTGAAGTGTTTTTGTGAAACTTGGCTAACCTGGACGGTGTCAGGTACAATCTCATTAGCGTCTTTTGTGTGAGTTCCCATAAAGAGGTGCATGTTGTTGCTTTGTAAATGGATTTGATTGCAGTTTGCCATTGTGCATCTGAGAATTGTAATTGTAAGACTTTTTCCCAGTTAAGGAGGGGTTTGGATTTGTGAAATATGTTTTTTTCTTGTAAAAGTGAGTAAATGAGGGAGGTCCCCTTATGACCAAGCCTATTTTTGACACTTGTTTACAAGGTAAAATAATTTATTTTTTTTGCTAGAAAATTACTTAGAACTCCCAAACATTATATATATTTTTTCAGACACCCTAGAGAATAAAATGGCAGACGTTGCAATAGTTTGTCACACTGTATTTGCACAGCGGTTTTACAAACACAATTGGTTGGGAAAAAATACACGTTTTGAATTCAAAAATAGGAAAACAGTAAAGTTAGCCCAGTTTTTTTCTATATTTTGAAAGATAATGTTACGCCGAGTAAATTGATACCCCACATGTCATGCTTCAAAATTGCGCCTGCTCGTGGAATTGCAACAAACTTTGGCACTAAAAAATTTCCATTGGCGACGTTTAAACATTTCTACAGGTTATCAGTTTTGAGTTATGGAGGAGGTATTTTGCTAGAATTATTGCTCCCATTCTAATGTTTGCTGTGATACCTCACAAGTGTGGTTTGAACACCGTTTACCTATGCGGGTGCGACTTACATATGCCTTCATTTCTGCTCGTGATCACGGAGGGATAGGATGATTTCAATTTTTTTCTTATTTTTTTTCTTATTTATTTTACTTTTTATTTTTACACTGTCCTTTAAAAAAACTTTTTTTGGATCATTTTTATTCCTATTACAAGGAATGTAAACATCCCTTGTAATAGAGAAAAAGCATGACAGAACCTCTTTCACCCTTTCATGACTTGATTTGATTGTAGCTGTATTAGTGCAATTGTGACAGAGAAAATTGAGTACTGTCCGTGATAGTTTTTTTATTTGCACTAACATACAATTTTTCAGGACAAGCTTTCGGGGTATGTTCCCTTCTTCAAGGTCCAAGCAGTACTGATTCACAAATTTTTAAGCAGCATGTTAAAGAAGAAGAAAAAAAAAAGAGAGAAAACCAAACACATACAAATCAATGGTAATAAAGATAGCAGCAGAGTTAGTGAGATAAGACAGAGGGAGAGCTATAGAATGCAGGGAGGGATACTAGTCACAGTTACTACCCCTCTGTGACTAGTATCCCTCCCTGCATTCTATAGCTCTCCCTCTGTCTTATCTCACTAACTCTGCTGCTATCTTTATTACCATTGATTTGTATGTGTTTGGTGTTCTCTTTTTTTTTTTTCTTCTTCTTCTTTAACATGCTGTTTAAAAATTTGTGAATCAGTACTGCTTGGATCTTGAAGAAGTGGACGTACCCCGAAAACTTGTCCTGAAAAATTGTATGTTAGTGCAAATAAAAAAAGTATCACGGACAGTACTCAATTTACCCTTTCATGACTAAGCCTATTTTTGAAATTTGGTGTTTACAAGTTAAAATCCATATTTTTTGCTAGAAAATTACTTAGAGCCCCCAAACATTATATATTTTTTTTTAACAGAGAATCTAGAGAATAAAAAGGTGATTGTTGCAATATTTTATGTCACACAGTATTTGTGCAGCGTTGTTTTAAACACAACTTTTTGGGAAAAGGAACACTTTCATGAATTTAAAAAAAAACAAACAGTAAAGATACCCCATTTTTTTTGTATAATGTGAAAGATGATGTTATGTAGAGTAAATAGATACCAAACATGTCACGCTTTATAATTGCACGCACTCGTGGAATGGCGACAAACGACGGTACATAAAAATCTCCATAGGCGACGCTTTAAATTTTTTTTACGGTTACCAGGCTAGAGTTTCTAGAGGAGGTCTAGTGCTAGAATTATTGCTCTCGCTCTGATGATCGTGGCGATACCTCACATGTGTGATTTGAACACCGTTTACATATGCGGGCGTGACTTCCGTATGCGTTTTTTTTTTTTTTTTATTTATTTTTATGTTTTTTAATTGTGTTTTAAAAAAGTGATGCCGCCCATAAAAGTGATCTCGCTATCTGCTGCCATAACAATGGTATTTAATGTCAAAGTTCCGACGTATAACACAGGCGGGTCAGCAAGTGGTTAAAAAAAAATGCTAGATCTACAATTATATGCTAGATTACTTTTTATTTGCTATTTTTTCCACGAAAGTGGAGTTAACCTTTAAACTGTTCAGTCATGTACAAGACTTTTTTTTCTGTTTCAATATGTTTATTGAATTTTTTGAATAAACAATAGATTCATAAATAAGCTTATTGATCGCCCACGCAGGGACTAGAAAATGGGTAAACATTACCAATGAGCAATATAAGTTCAAAATTATACTATAATATAGAGAAAATAAGGGATGGTATCAAAAAATGAATACTGCATAAAATGCCATGTCCCTAAAATAGTCACCGAAGGGGAGGCTCTTTTCCTACAACCCCCCCTCCATGAGATGACGGCATGAACCAGGATAGTGAGAAACTAGAAAGAAAGCGAGGAGAGCGAAAACGCAGAGAGAGAGGGTCATAGATAGGAGGGGGGGGGGAGAACTCGGGAGCCCCACAGGTAGGAATCAGACAAGGCCCAAACACCATGCTTGGAGTGAGGGGAACTTACAAGAGATCCATGGTTCCCAAATTTTGAGAAATTTGGCGTGTGAGTCATTCACAATACTGGACATTCGTTTCTGAAGCAACATAGCAGTCATACGTGTCCTCATCCCCTGGAAAGCTAAGCATTGGGTCTTCTAAGCTTGAACTATTGTCCATTAAGCAGCTATAAAGCGGTATGTGGCCAGCTTCTGCTGTGGAGCGTATAAACCAGGTATTGGATAATGTAATAAGGCTAACTTAGCATCCCTACGAACTGTTAGATGGAAAAGGGTCTGAAGTAAGCCAAAAACCCTAGACCAGAAACCCACCAGTCTTGGGCAGGACCACCAGGTATGTATGACATCCCCCACTGTCCACAGTTGCAGAAACAACTATCAGTACTCCCCGGGAAAGCATGAGCTGTGTGGGCCGGGACCCAGTACCATCAGCAAGACTTTTTTTAATTCCCCTGCACATGACTGGGTATTAAAATTGAACACATCAGCACTTTGATATTTGAACAATCTCCACTCTAGGAGTGATATCATTATTACTTTGCGTAATCAAAGAAGCGTAATCCAGTGTACTCTACCTCATGTTTATAATAATGATTTTGTTTATCATCAGATTTTCCGTTACTGAATAGAAGCATATTATGAATTGCTTTAGCCAAGGCTTCTACTGCATAGTAAATGCGTGGTGAGACCCCTTGATTCAGAAATCTGTCTATGTTTGGGTAATATTCATGATGCACTGAACAATTATATTGTATTCTACATGCTATTTCCCTTTTTCCTTTGTTTGCAGACAAGCACTTTGCAATTGTTAAAAAATATTTGGATCCTGGTGAATTATTTGTGCTATTCATCTTGTTGATCCCATCAAAGAAATGCTCTTTATCTGGAAAAAACAGTGGGTATAATTCCACCGCCAAACTACCATTAATGCCAACCATTGCCAACAAACGTACTGAAGAGCTGGAAACCCAAACAGGAGGAAAAATAAATGTTTTATCATAGATAGAACCAACATAAAGAGCGAAAACGGTATTGATGTAGACATAAGATCCACACACTACGATGACTTTTGAAGTAAATTTTTGAATAATAGCAATGTTTTCCTGGACAATTTTTTCAATTGACTTATCTTCATTTAACGTGCCTAGTCCAAATAAAATTTTATACTCAACGCAGATTCCATTGCTACTCATATACTTTGTTAAAGTGTCTATTTCTTTCTCACCGGCAGCATCCTTTGTTGTGAATATTTCAACCCAGGTCCAGCCAAAATGTTTCATCAACTTAACTAGCCGACAAATAGGCATGGTCATTCTGAACTGTACGGAAAACATGAGGATAAAGAGCTCTATCTGTAAGAAAGTAGTCTGTAGCTCCATAACTAATCTGTGAATGAAAATAATTGTATTTTTGTTTAATTCTCTTTAGGCCATATTTTAGAAATATTTCATTGCAAAAATAAAAAAAAAAAGATGAAATACCATGTTAGCCTGTGTACACAGATAGGTCTTGGATAGAAGATACACTATATTGTCAAAAGTTACATAGTTACATAGTAGGTGAGGTTGAAAAAAGACACAAGTCCATCAAGTCCAACCCATGTGTGTGATTATATGTCAGTATTACCTTGTATATCCCTGTATGTTGCGGTCATTCAGGTGCTTATCTAATAGTTTCTTGAAACTATCGATGCTCCCCGCTGAGACCACCGCCTGTGGAAGGGAATTCCACATCCTTGCAGCTCTTACAGTAAAGAACCCTCTACGTAGTTTAAGGTTAAACCTCTTTTCTTCTGATTTTATTGAGTGGCCATGAGTCTTGTTAAACTCCCTTAAAATTTTTTATCCCTATTGTAGGGTCACCAGTACGGTATTTGTAAATTGAAATCATATCCCCTCTCAAGCATCTCTTCTCCAGAGAGAATAAGTTCAGTGCAGGCAACCTTTCCTCATAACTAAGATCCTCCAGACCCTTTATTAGCTTTGTTGCCCTTCTTTGTACTCGCTCCATTTCCAGTACATCCTTCCTGAGGACTGGTGCCCAGAACTGGACAGCATACTCCAGGTGCGGCCGGACCAGAGTCTTGTAGAGTGGGAGAATTATCGTTTTATCTCTGGAGTTGATCCCCACTTTAATGCATGCCAATATTCTGTTTGCTTTGTTAGCAGCAGCTTGGCATTGCATGCCATTGCTGAGCCTATCATCTACTAGGACCCCCAGGTCCTTTTCCATCCTTCATTCCCCCAGAGGTTTCCCTCCAGTGTATAGATTGCATTGATATATTGGCCACCCAAATGCATTATTTTACATTTTTCTACATTGAACCTCATTTGCCATGTAGTCGCCACCCCATTAATTTGTTCAGATCATTTTGCAAGGTTTCCACATCCTGTGGAGAAGTTATTGCCCTGCTTAGCTTAGTATTGTCCACAAATACAGAGATTGAACTGTTTATCCCATCCTCCAGGTCGTTTATGAACACATTAAATAGGATTGGTCCCAGCACAGAACCCTGGGGGACCCCACTACCCACCCCTGACCATTCCGAGTACTCCCCATTTATCACCACCCTCTGAACTCGCCCTTATATATATATATATATATATATATATATATATATATATATATATATATATATATATATTATAAGACATGGATGAGTGAGTTTGGAGCAGAGAAACTTGACTGGCCTGCACAGAGTCCTGACCTCAACCCGATAGAACACCTTTGGGATGAATTAGAGTGGAGACTGCAAGCCAGGCCTTCTCATCCAACATCAGTTATATATAAATAAAAAGTGCAGTGCTTATAAATATGTGAAGTAACAGTAATATTTTCACAGAACCATATATTATATGGACCAATAAAGTACAAAATGCCAAATATTAAAAAATAAAGAAAAAATCAATTCATATACAAAAAAAGTGAAAAGTTCCAGTGTAAATGGCAATGTTGACAGTCCATATATAACACCCATATGTGAATATCCACCACCAAAGGCGGGTATTTATGGTAATATGGTATCATTAGGGGCATTAGTGGTAGGTTGACATAAACCCAAGGTAAGTATAGTAACAAGTCCTAGTTGCAGGAGAATAGTATGTGACCGGTCTAAACTACGTGGCATTTTCACCAAAGCCAGGAGCCTGGCAGACAAGATGGGTGAACTAGAGATACTGTTGTACGAGGAAGATTTGGATTTTCTGGGGGAGGAGGGGGAGACAGATCTCCTATCACAATTTGGATTAGCAGCAAGAATGGGAAGTGTTATCATAATGGGGGATTTTAATTATGCAGACGTAGACTGGGTGGAGGGAACCACACATTCGTCTAAGGCTCACCAGTTCCTAAATGTCTTGCAAGACAATTTCATGGGTCAGATGGTAGATACACCAAATAGAAATAAAGCGTTACGTGATCTACTGATTACCAACAATACAGACTTGATCACTGATCAATTTAAGAAACAGCGATTACAGGTCAATTGGCTTCACAATAAATCACACAAATAGGAAACATAAGGGAAATAGAAAGACACTGAATTTCAAAAGAGCCAACTTCCCTAAACAACGAATCTTGCTAGAAGGCATGAATTGGGAAAAAATCTTAGGAACAAGGAACACAGAGGAGAGATGGGTTCGCTTTAAGAGCATATTAAATAATTGCATTATCCAGTGCATCCCATTGGGTAATAAATTTAAAAGAACGAACAAAAGTCCTTGATGACTTAACTTCAATGTAAAAATGCATATAAAAGCAAAAGAGAAGGTCTTCAAAAAATACAAGGTTGAGGGATCATCATCTGTATTCAGACTTTATAAAGAATGCAGCAAGAAATGTAAGGGTGCAATTAGGGCGGCTAAGATAGAACACAAAAGACACATAGCGGAGGAGAGCAAAAAAAAAAAATCCCAACAAATTCTTTAAGTATGTAAGCAGTAAAAAAGGGAGGACAGACCATATTGGCCCCATAAAGAATGAGGAAGAACATCTGGTTACAAAGGATGGGGAGATGGCGAAGGTATTGAATTTGTTCTTATCCTCAGTCTTCATGAGGGAATCAGGGGGGATTCAGTAACCAAAACTGCAGTGTTTATCCTCATGACACATCACAGGAAGCACCCTCACGGCTAACAGAGGACAGAATTATAATTAGACTTGGGAAACTTCACATTAATAAATCACCGAGACCGGATGGCTTGCACCAGAGGGTACATAGCGAACCCAGTCAAGTACTTGCCAGACCATTGTTCCTAATTTTTACTGACAGTCTACTGACTGGAATGGTACCAGCGGATTAGAGAAAATCCAATGTGCCTTTTGATTTATGCCAATCATCTGTTTCTAGGATATGAGCCAAATCCCTCTTTGTAGGTTGATATGGGGCTGTTAAACCTCTGCTCTCTACTATACTGCATAGCTCATCTTTTGTGTGTTCCATGTAATCTAATTCTTTTGCTTTTGTGCGTGGACCCCTTAAAGCCAAACTGGCAGCCACATAAGGTGGGGGGTCCTCCTCTACAGAGTCTTCTGGCCAAACGTAGTAAAGTTGGGCAGTACTTTTATTAAATATCTCCGTCAAGCCAATTTGATTTGCTACTTTAGCTTCTGTCTCCCATGTGCAAGCTATTCTCCACGTTCCTTCACTGCACAGTAGTGGGCCATAATCATGCAGAAAAGTTTGCCATACTTTTAAATCAAAAGTCCCTTCAGATTTTAAAGGTTTAGCTGTTCCCTTTGTCCATTCTACCCATTTATCTAGGGGCTCAGTATAGGCAGAACCGTACCTTCGGTTCATATATTCTCTAGCGCTCATCTTGCGCTGGGCATTTTCTGAAGGCCTCTCTCCCTTCATTCCCTTAATTAATTTAATGCCCATAATGACTGGCCAGTCTTCTCTCTTCTCTACTTGTGCCTATACCCTCTTGCCTCTAAAACAAATAGTATAGCAAATCTGCAGATTTACAAGAATAGTCTCCACTTATCTACGTGGATAGAAGGGGTTTATGACAATAGACAAAACACTCATTAAGAGACCCTCCTCGTCTCTTCTCTTCTCTGTGAGTTTTATCTGACCCTACCATGCGCCTCTGACCCAGGTCGCCCACAAGGAGTCAACGCAGGGAACTGCAGAGGATTTTCCCTATCCACACACAGTCCAACCCGTGAAGGGGGACACAAACACATTCACACACACACGTTACCCAACCAGAAAGGTCCGAGAGTGGTCTGGTTTCCTTGAGAACCGACAGATAGGATACATAGGAAAAGGCAGAAATATAGCAAGCTTAAGGGCAGCTTACCTAGCCGGCATTTGAGGTCTGCGTTTCCCGATGATCCCGATCGAAACGCGGTTCCTTCTGGAGACTCTGCCAAACTCCTGTTATGGCTCGCCAAGACTGATATGACTGATTTCTGATTGGGACTCTAAAGCAAAGTTAATACTGCAGCTGCAGGAACAGATTCACAGGACTCAATCACTGTGTTTAAAATGTCCGTTCAGTGAAAAATGTATTATTACATGTTATTTTATACATTGATAAGAAAGGGGTGGTGTGAGATGTTATTAAAAACTAACAAATAGCAATATGTTATTAAAAGCTAACAAATAGAAATATATTATTAAAAACTAGCGAATAGAACAATTGCAAAAGTAAAACCTTGAAAAGGGAGGGGGGGGTAGAGAGTGTTTAGTAGGAGAAGTGTCTGTGTGTTAGGTGAAGGTTACAGAACACATTTCAACAGTGAGAACAAAATGGATTCTCTTGTGCTTAAATGAACAGTACAATGAATGTCCATGTCACACCAATATTTAAAGAGGGCCCAAAATACATACCTGGGAATTACAGACCAGTTAGCCTAACATCAATAGTATGCAAGCTCTTGGAGGGGATGATAAGGGACTACATACAAGATTTTAGTAATGAGAACGGTAACATTAGCAGTAATCAGCATGGATTTATGAAGAATCGTTCTTGCCAAACCAATCTATTAACCTTCTATGAGGAGACGAGTTGCCATCTAGATAGAGGAAGGCCTGTAGATATGGTGTATATGGATTTTGCAAAATCTTTGACACAGTTCCCCATAAACGTTTATGCCCCATACACACGGTCGGATTTTCCGATGGAAAATGTCCGATTGGAGCGTGTTGTCGGAAATTCCGACCGTGTGTGGGCGCCATCGGACATTTTCCATCGGATTTTCCGAAACACAAAGTTGGACAGCAGGAGATAAAATTTTCCGACAACAAAATCCGATCGCGTCAATTCCGACCGTGTGTGGCCTGTTCCGACGCACAAAGTGCCACACATGCTCAGAAGAAATTCCGACACGGGACAGCTCGTTCTGGTAAACTTAGCGTTCGTAATGGATAAAGCACTTTCGTCACGCTGCAATGTAAAAAATGGTTTAATACAGCGCACTCTCTTCTTCTTTATAATTTGACAAGAATTAAGTCGTTTTGATGCTCATATTCACACACACTTCTCACAAACTTCTTTCGTTACTATTTATCGGGATTCCCTCAATATATTTTGATTTCTCACATCTGACAACATATTTTTTTTTTTTTTTACTTTAATGTAGAATCTTTTTTTGTGTTTCTCTTCTTTTTTTTTTTTGTTGATTTTGATTCGTACTCCCGAAAATGTTTGTGTGTTTTTTGTGACAAGTTCCCACAACACCATTGATATGTTGTTCTATTTAATCTGTAGGAGGAGATTGTTTGGTGTTGTTGTCCCTTGTTAATTTCACATTGTACTTTAGAAATGTACCTGAATACTCACCAACAAACTGTCCTTTTTGGATGAAAACACACACAGGAGAGTAGAATTTACCTCAAAATACTTTATTAAGGGGGTCACAACTATAAAAAAACAAAGAGGGAGGCAACGCTGGAGAAAGTGCAGAAGTGGGCGAAGCCTTGGACCCCCAGGGCAGACATCAATTATTTAAAAGCAAAATTGGTGGCCTGAGGAGTCCATATCTAAGGGAGGGCAGTCTGGTCCAGAAGTCCCAGAGATCCGGAAAGCAGCAGATGACATCTGTGTCCCCAGGCTGTGGTCATACGAGAGACTGCAGATTCTGTCAGACCAGACTGAACCCAGGGCAATCACTCTCAGGTCTTCTTTCCACGCTTCCTTCCAGCCTTTGGCTGTGGTGGTGGAGTTGTGGCAGCAGGAGGAGGAGGAGGAGGAGGAGGATCGTTCCTCTCCATGACATCCGTCTTGTGTGTCAGTTCCCCACTCTCCCCCTTCCGAAGGACTTTATAAATCAGGTCCTCAGAAATCTTGCGTTGGCCCTCCTGCATGCCCAGCAATTTGGTGGCAGCCATGCAGGCAAAGGCCTCTGCAGGACTGGGGAAGGCTCTGAGGGACGCCGAAGCCTCCTGGATCAGCCTGTACACTGAATCCTGCACAGGACTGGGAGTGGCCTTCCTGGCCCTTTTATATGGCAGGCGGAGGGGAGGGACCTGAGACTCAGTCATGCTGCGACTTGTCCCAGGCTTCTCTTGGCTGCCACTTAGCCCCGCCTCCTCCTGGCTGCCACTAATCCCCGCCTCCTCCTGGCTGCCACTAATCCCCGCCTCCTCCTGGCTGCCACATTCCACAGCCTCCTCCTGGCTGAGGTCTTCCTGTGTATGAAAAAGGGACATAGTTTTAGTATTGTTTTCATCAATCACACACAATTTTCACCTCCTGACTGCTGCAAATTGAATGTTAACAAATATAACAGACTATCCTTCTGAGCCCAGCAGTTTTCATTCTTGTCCCAATTTTGGGTGCCCACTACTGTCTATTGATATGTAAAACACTTTATGAAATCAGCAAATAGTGATCAATAATAACATCTAGTAAACATCATTTATTTATTGCCCAGAAATCTGTAGAAGAATGCTATACCTGACTCCAGCTGGGCTCCTCCACTTCTTCCTGGCTGGAAGGCCTAGGTTGGACATCGGAAGCCTCAGCTGGGGTGGAAGGAAGGGTGGAAGGAAGAGTGGAGAGGGATTCCCTGACTTCAGTGTGGTCTGACAGAAATCGCAGCCTCTCGTAGTACCACAGCCTGGGGACATAAATGTCATCTGCTGCAGCTCCGGACCTCTGGGAATCTGTGACCTTCTTGCGCTCCCTAAGATAAGTGCTCCTCAGGCCACCAATTTTAGCTTTTAAATAAGGGATGGTTGCTGTGGGGACCACCGGCTTCACCAACTCCAGCAGTTTCTCCAGCGCTGCCTGCCTCTTCTGTTTATGGTTATAGTGGGGGTGTCTGACCTGCCACAGACAGGGCAGCTCTCTGTACTTGTCAATAAACAGGGGCAGGAAATTGTGGTCGTTGAACCCATCCATTTTCTCTGCAAGACACAACACAAGACAAACCCTAATGTCAGGCCAAACTCCCCTAATCTTGTTACAATATAGGCTTCAATTTCGAAGCAGTATAGGCCCAAGTTTAGATCCTACCTTCGTTAGCACGATCGGCGTCTCCGATGCTCCTTCCTCCGCTCACAGATCGTACGTAAGACGCGCGCGTTACGATTTATACACACTGCGCATGCGTATAACTCCGCCCGCCCCTGACGTTCTTTCTATTCTATTCCCCGCCCCTTTTCGTTCGGCGCAGTGGAGGAAGAGCACATGGCGGAGAGACAGCAGGATAGTGCTAAGTACAGCAACGAGGAGGAGGAGGAAAGGCTGGAGCCTGAAACGTCCCGATCCAGAAGGAGATTGAAGGACTCAAATATGTCCTTTGGGGAGATGTTGGAAATGGTGGACATCCTGAAGAAGGCCGACTATGATGGAAAGTATGGGCCTTACCCCAACCACAATGTCCGAAAGGCCAAGATCATGGCGAATGTGGTCAGGAGTCTGCAACGGAAATTAGGGGTACGACGATCGAAAGATCAGCTCAGGAAACGGTGGTCGGACCTGAAATTACGAGAACATGAGCAGTACAGAAAGATCTGGAGAGTGCTGCAAAAAAGTAAGTAGTTGTGCTGTGTTCCTATTGTTCTTGTGTTTATTACGTTCGTGCTGCTCCATGTGCTTTTAGGAACTGTTGTACAGTTTAAAATGGCAACTTTCATGTTCATGGGCACATTATTCGTTCGGATCACACATTTTTCGTTGCAAATATAAAATACCATTGTTTAGCCCATATGCATTTGGCCACCATTTTGACGCCCTATACTTGTCTTCAAAGAATTGGGTTGTGTAGATGGCTTTGTTACTAGAATGAAATGCAAACTAGATTGTGTGTAAGGAGAGGACACTGAGCAGCTGTTTTCACATCTGGACACTGGAGCACTAGTGTGGGACCCCAGAACACCCTTTTTATTAGGGGGGCCACACAGGTGCTCCAGTGTATACTATAGGGGGGTCTCCATCTGTGAAGCTTGCACCAAACAGGTAAAGTATTGCAGCTTGACAAAGGACACTAAAAAAGCTACATCTTGGAACTCTGCTAAAATAGACAATTGTACCCCACTTCCAAGCAATGTTTCATCTTTAGAGTTCTGCCATCAAATATCTGTGTGCTAATTATACCATTTTTGTTTTACATAGGGGAGAAAAGACTCGGAGGACACCCCTCATCCGAGGAGACCAGAGCCCCCCCCCCCCCTCTGGAAGAAGGGAAAATCCCCCCAACACAAGATGAGCAGGAGGATGAAGATGTGGTGGAACTAGTCACCACAACAGGTGAGTGTCTGCGACCACAGGCTCAGATAAGAGATGGATGCCGGCATTTTTTTTAGACCTAATTTATTTTGGGGATTCCTTTCTTTTTAGGTGATCGTGAGGTTGTGGATGAAGATCCTTTCACATCCGAAAGTGCCCAGATCCTGATCGGGGAGATCATGGGGTGTAATTTACAATTGGAAAACATCAAGCAAAACATCAATGATGTTATTCCAAAATATAAAAACATCATTGATGTTTTGGGGCGAGTTTAAAGCCCCTCAAAATCACTTTCTTCTTTTGTCTGCTACAATGTGCGAAATGTTTTTGTGATTTTTCCCAAAGCCAAATTTGGAGGATGCACACAGTGTGCCAACATGTGCTATCTGCCATCACGGGAGATCAATGGACGCGTTTTGGGGGTGCAACCCCTTCCTCAATAATAAAGTAGCGGTGAGGAAGGGCTTTCTCCCCCAAAACACATCCCTTGATCCCCCCTGATGGCAGATAGCACATGTTGACATTGTGAAATTTGTGTGCATCTTCCAAATTTGGCTTTTCCAGGGGTGATTTCCCCCCATCTGAACGCAATATCAAACACAGTTCCTAAATACTCATGTCTGATATTGCCTTCAAGTTCTACCAAATGTGAACTTTGTAAGATCAAGATTTGTGTCTTTCTTGTGGGTTTTACACAGGCCTGTTTACTATAAAATGCACATTTTGATTTTGGATAATGACACCACAAAATATGTTATACAACAAACATGTCGATTTGTCAGAAAAACCTTTGGTAAATGCATATGTGATTGTGCTGGTATTAAAAAGATTGCTCATCAAGAATGTGTGGATTATTGTCTCAACGCTACAACACTTTTGGGGTGATGTAATTGTTGTTTTATGAGAAAATGGGGGTAATTTCCTAAGGGCAAATCCTCTTTGCACTACAAGTGCAGTTTCAGTGCAGTTGCAAGTGCACTTGTAGTGAAAAGTGTCTTTGCATTTAGTAAATAACAGCCAACAGTGCTTTGTAAGGTTACACAATCACGACATTTTCTGGACTCCACACATTTCTGTCAGGGTCAGCTCAAACAAACACAAGCAGTAAATGTCCACAAAGAAGAGCCTGGGAGAGATGCCTGTCGAGAACTTGAGGTCCTGCAGGCTTCTCCCTGTGGCCAAATACCGCAAGGTAGCGACCAACCTCTGCTCCGGAGTGATGGCTTGCCTCATGCAGGTATCCTGCCTGCTGATATAGGGGGTCAGCGAAGCCAACAAACAGTGAAACACGGGGCCTGTCATCCTGAGAAAGTTCCTGAAATCATCAGGATTATTCTCATGAATCTCACGGAGCAAAGGCATATGAGAGAACTGGTCACGCTGAAGCAACCAATTCTTGGTCCATTAACTCCTCCCCACCCTGTTCATGGACTGGACTTGTGTCAAGGTCAGGACCCCAACACCAAGCCCCCGTACAGCACGAACTGTACGAGGAGTACGCATACGAAACATGGCTAGAAAACGGTCGGCTGCTCAGAACGAAGTAACAGAACGCACTGAAGAACAGCAAGGCCTGTGAAGAGCGACCTGAAAAACAGCAACGAGCGGACAAGATCGCACAGAAAACTCCGATACGAACTGACTGCACGCACTGAAGAGCAGATACAAACCCACAAGCACAAACTGAACGGCAGAAAACGATCTGAAAGCCACGAGTCTGAAAAAGCGCGAATCGTCTCTCACCAAACTTTTACTAACACGAGATTAGCAAAAGGAGCCCAAAGGGTGCCGCGCTTGGTTCTGAACCGGCCTTTTCTAGTCTCGTCGTACGTGATTGACGTCACCGCGTTCTTGGCGATCGGAAATTCCGACAACTTTGTGCGACCGTGTGTAGGCAAAACAAGTTTGAGCCAACATCCGTAGGAAAAAATCCGAGGATTTTGTTGTCAGAATGTCCGATCAATGTCCGACCGTGTGTACGGGGCATTACCGTACAAAATAAAGTCCACTGGCATGGACCATAGAGTGAGTACATGGATTGAAAACTGGCTACAAGGGCGAGTTCAGAGGGTGGTGATGATTGGGGAGTACTCGGAATGGTTAGAGGTGGTTCTGTGCTGGGACCAATCCTATTTAATTTGTTCACAAATGACCTGGATGATGGGATAAACAGTTAAATCTCTGTATTTGCGGACGATACTAAGTTAAGCAGGGCAATAACTTTTCCGCAGGATGTGGAAACCTTGCAAGAGGGTTCTTTACTGTAAGAGCGGCAAGGATTTGGAGTTCCCTTCTACAGGCGGTTGTCTCAGCGGGGGCATCGATAGTTTAAAAAAACTAATAGATAAGCACCTGAAGGACCACAACATACAGGGATATACAAGGTAATACTGACATATAATCACACACATAGGTTGGACTTGATGGATTTGTGTCTTTTTTCAACCTCACCTACTAGGTTCTATGTAACTAAGATACCATAGTACTGAGTCAGCAAAGCATGTATAATCCAGATGGCCATTCTAGGTGGCAGGTGTTGGAAAGCACCTACCAACAACTGCCGCCTGGAATGGCCTTTTTGTGTTTTCATGGTCCATTGGAATGCACAAAACTATTGAGTGAGCAGCAATCCTATCAGAAGGTGCTGATGTGAGATATATATATATATCCCCTTTATTTGGATTGTGGTCTCTTTAAGGGGGGGTCGACAAGAAGGAACTGGGGTACTCAGGGATTCTCAGCCGCCCAGGGCAAAGGCTTCTGGGGTGATTCGGTAAAGTGAAAAATCTGATATACAGTTTTCTCAGGATTGTTACAGTATGTCCTGGGATGGGTCCTAGAATTTAGAGATTTGGAGAGATTTTTGGTTGTGAAAGAGCCTCCAACCCTGTCTATGGGTATCTTGGTCCTGTAAGGGTTAACCCACCCACGAAAGAGGGCTGGAAAGGGCAGGAAGAAGCCAGCAGCTATCCATGAGGTGTGATGTGGAACAGGACACAGTGGTGAGAGGATTATGGGCTGTGTATCTGCTAAGATGATGCTCAGCTTTTCTGAAACTCCTGAAGCACGCCAAAACTTCAAAACTTGGGGCAGGTTTAGGCGGGCAGTGAGCTGAATAGACATGTGCACTGCCAAAAAATTTGCTTGTTTTAGTTTCATTTGTTTTGTTTTTTTTTTTTAGTTTTTCGTGTCATTTGTTATGATTGCAATTCGAAAATTCTAAAATTTCTAAATTAGAAAATAAGAAAGAAAATCTGAAAATTCGAACAAATAACTAACTAACTACTAAATTATAGGTACTGGAATTTCCTTTCAAATTTGGCTGTTAGTGAATGTAACGAATAAGAATTTATCCGGAGTTTTGAATTATCCGAAATAACGAATGCTGCATCTAAACAAATGGAACAGAACTAATTAATAAATAATAATAATAAAACATTTTGATTATTATTATTGCTATATATTATTAATAATTTGTTACGTTATATTTGTTTAGATGCGGCATTCGTTATTTCAGATAATTCGTAACTTTGGATAAATTTGTATTCGTTACGTTCACTAACAGCCAACTTTCAAAATACTCTGTGCCAGATGTGGTTCATCTCCCTACACCAGGGGTCTCAAACTGGCGGCACTCCAGCTGTTACGAAACTAGAAGTCCCATGAGGGATTGGAAGGCTTACAGTTACATGCATGACTCCCTCAAGCAGAGGCATGATGGGACTTGTAATTCCGCAACAGCTGGAGGGCCACCAGTTTGAGACCCCTGCCCTACACTAACCATTTGCAAAATGCGTGCCAAACCTGGCAGGACCTTGCTATTTATTAGCATAAGCTCCTATGTGATAGCTTTAAAAAGTGCTCTTTATGGAGGCATTAGGGCTCTATTAGACCCTCAATGTCTCCCCTGCCCTCTAAAGCAGCTAATTAGGCACAGGTCATGCTTGGATTGCCCATAAACCACTGAGAATGAGTGGTTTATGGGGGGATGAGCAGCCATTCTCAGTACTGTAAAAGTAAACGGGTGGCTGTAGAGACACCGACTTTAAGAGACAGTACCAGGATCATAACTAACAGTTAAATTGTGGTTATTGCTCCCTTATGGTATATGGTCCACTTGGTGCCCACACTATAGTCAAAAGACGGCTGCAGTGCAGGCTTAAAATGCCGGGAGGGCATACCCAGACGTCCTCCTGTGCTCGTGCTGCCCGCACACCTCTGTGGAGTGTGGGCGGCGTTTTCTGTGATGGCCGAGTCCTTGGGACTAGACTGATCACAGATTGAAGTAAAGGCCCGATCGTGGCCCTTCACCATGTGATCAGCTGTCAGCCAAATGACAGCTGATCACATGATGTAAACAGAAGCTGTTAATCAGCTGTTAGTGTGAGGAGAAAAAAAGCTGAGTACCGGCTTCTGTTAAAGGGACATCGGTCCCACACAGTGACCACCAGTGCTCCTAACCAGTTCCCACCAGTGCCACCTACCAGTGCCCACCACTACTGCTAACCAGTGCCACTTACCCGTGCCCAACAGTGTCACCTACCAATGTCCACCAGTGCCACTTATCAGTGCTGAACAGTGCTGCCAATCAGTACCCATCAGTGCATCATCATCACTTCCATCTATCAGTGCTGCCTATCAATTCCACCTACCAATGCCTAACAGTGTCCATCAGTGCCACCTATCAGTGCCACCTCTCAGTGCTCTTCAGTGCTGCATATCAGTGCCTTTTAGAGCCATCTAACAGTGCCACCTATCAGTGCCCATCAGTGCCATCTATCAGTGCAGCCTCATCAGTGCCTCCTGATAAGTGCCCACCAGTGTCACCTCATCAGTGTCCATCAGTGCCACCTATCAGTGCCCATCAGTGCAGCCTCATCAGCGCACATCAATGAAGAAGAAAAATTAACAGTTTGCTAAAAATCACTTTGTGTTTTTTTTCCCAAATTTTTGGTAGTTTTTTGTGTGTTTAGCAAAAAATACAAAAACCCAGTGGTGATTAAATACCACCAAAAGAAAGCTCGATTTGTGTGAAAAGAATGATACAAATGTCACATGGGTACAGTGTAGCATGACCGCGCAATTGTCATTCAAAGTGTGACAGAGCTGAAAGCTGAAAATTGGCTTGGGCAGGGAAGGGATATGTGTGCCCAGTAAGCAAGTGGTTAAATATACTTTTGAAAGTAATTTGTCATATCTGTTCAATAAGTGCAAAAAATACCTGTCTCAAGAGGTGCTTTCAGACCTGGTCAGTTCCAATGGAGATAATGAAAGAAAATGGAAAATTGTATCAAATACCCTAATTTTCCTTTCCTGGCACCAATGCATTGCAGCATACATGTGGTAGTAGCCCTGCCTACTTCCACCTACCGGACCAGTGCAAAGCTATAAAGGTTTAACACCCACAAAACAGCCCATTCCCTGTACATTGCTAGGAATGAATTGAGTGGGTTTAGTATGCTGCCATTGATTGGTGCCCAGAAAGGAAAATTACAGTGATTACAATTTTGAGCTTTCCTGGCACCAACCCAGAAGCATGCACGCGGTAGGTCAATAACTAGATAGCAGGGTGGAAAGCTTCAGCAAATCCTATCATATAAGAAAGTAAGTAAGCTACTGGCTTCCCCCCAAAAACAGCTGTAGTGAGGACTACTAAGCCCATCAGTAGTGCTGAAAAAACATGCCATAAGTAAACCTGATTGGCTGACCTGCCTATCATGTTGGCTGACATCTCTGCATAAGATGTCCACAATATTCACAATGTCCAGATGCTACTGGTCGAACGTGCCACAATTACTTTCGGTGGCTTCAGTCCAGCCATATAGTGGGCCCTTAGTATTAACCTTAGGAACCGCAAGGCGATTGTGCACTGAAGCCTTCAACCATTCTTGGTTTCTGAGGAACAAGGTATAGCTGTTATGGCTAGCTAACAACTGTTTGCAAGTGTGCTATCATTGATCTGGACGTATTGATGGAGTACTTCACCTAAAGTTGGTCAAAGCAATCCCACTATGGGATAGGAATACAAATGCCCACAGGCTCTGCATGTAGCGACACAGAAAAGCTGTGAACTGCTTGTAAACTCAAAGAGCCAGCCCAAGGGTTCTAATACTAGAGGCTGGCTTTTGGTGAGGCCAAATGTTCACCTGGAAAAAAAAAAAATACAATTGAGCACCATTCACGATACCATCCTCATATGCATCAACATCTAAATCCAGAGAACAAAGACCCTTGAGGGCCCCCCACTTCAAGGGGGCATGCTCCAAAAACACGTCCCTAAAATGTCAGTGAAGATGGGGAAAGCACCACCGACAGCACCCAGCTGCTCCATTAGCAAGTGCACAAATCTGGACTACAATCACCTTAAGCCCCTGGTGGAACACAGGGAAAGTGAGGATAGAAGCTTAGAAGGCAGCCCTGCTGATTTGAGAAAAAGTAGTCCAAAAGCTGAGGAAGCACTCATAGATTTAGTGGTCCCGTGATGTCAGAATGGGCGGTGCCACCAGGTGACATGGCCCTGCCCCTTGCCTATATAAGAACTGTCAAAGCGCAGAGCGGGCAGCAGGCCTCCCGGGAGGTGGAGTAATTTTATTTTTTTCTATTTTTCGGGTCAGATGGGCATTGTGGTTGACGATGGATTTACCTCGAGTGACACTATTTTTTTATTTTTTAATAAAGGACTTGTCAAAAACTGTTTCTTGTGGTTATTACTTTTTGACACTTTTTTGGTGAATGAGTGGTGCACGATGTACCCAATACCCATTCACATGGGGGGGGGGATCTGGGGGCCTTCTCATTAAAGGGGGCTTACAGAGCCCCCCACCTGCAGACCCCAACAACCACAGCCCAGGGTTGTTGGGAAAAGTCCCCACCAACCGAGCCCAGAGCCCCCCTTTCCCCAAAGCACCAATCCTCCTATGTTGAGGGCATGTGGCCTGGCATGATTCAGAAGAGGGCACACGTCCCCACCCCTTTCCTAACCTGCTGGGCTGCATGCTCGGATAAGGGTCTGGTATGGATTTTAGGGGGGGGGGACCCATGCCATTTTTATTTTTTATTTTTTTTAACTGCACTTTTTTTTATTCAGCTGTCAGTGGGGAAACCCATTGACAACTGATGACTCATCGGTTAAGGATGCCGCATCCAGCTTCCCGGCCCAGCTCCTTAACAACTAGCTTACACTGCGTCCTGATTGGGCAAAGCTTTGTCTAATCAGGGCTTAGAATGCATTGTGCAGGGCTCAGTGCATTGCAGGGCATTTGTCGGGGCGAACAAATGTTTGGCCCAAACTCATGCTTCGCCCATCCCTAGTCTCTAGACAGCTAAACATCTGAATTCAAGTGAAGCTCGATGTGCTCTTCTCTTTTCTATTTCAACGTTTTCCTTTCTTGTGTTCCAGGACACAAGAACAATAAAAACTGATGCTCTGTCCAGACAATTTGAAACTTCCGAAATAGTTCAGCCCACTGAACAGTAGATAATTCCACCTCATAAGTTTGTGGCACAGACATCTACAGACCTTTCACAACAGTTAAAGGAAGCCCAGAATCGTGTTCCATGAGGTCTGAAAGTACCACTGGGTCGTCTGTTTGTCTCCCCTAGTCTCAGGAAGGCTGTACTTCTCTAGGCTCATGATGGAGTACTGTCTGGCCATCACTATAACTTTAAATAACTTGATCATCATGTTTGGTGGCTAGGAATGAAGAAGGATGCTACTGATTACATTGTCGCCTGTCTAACTTGTGCTGCTAATAAGACTTCTTGCAAAATACCCACCGGCCTACTACAACCACTCACCACACCTTGACAGCTTTGGACCCATTTGACCATGAACTTTATCACAGACCTTCCCAAATCTGCTGGAATTACTACAATTTGGATCATAGTAAATGCTTTTTTTAAAATGACCCACATTGTGCCACTTTCTGGACTGCCTACAGCCGAAACACTGTCTTCCCTCTTTCTTTCGCATATTGTAAAACATCATACCTACCAACTTCATGTCTGATCAGGGTTCCCAGTTCATTCCCAATTCTGGAACGCTTTATGTAAAAAGTTGGGGGTTACAGTGTCTCTCTCCACCTCACACCACCCACAAACTGATGGTCAAACCGAACATATGAACCAGACTCTCGAGACCTACTTTTGGCACTATGTTAATTTGTTACAATCTAACCCACTTACTTTTCCTGTGCTGCAGCCTCAAAGGCACCATTTACCTCCGTATGCAGTGGGAGACAGAGTGTGACTATCTGCTAAGTATATGAGACTGAAGCAACCTTCCTTTAAGTTGGGCCCATGATTTATCGGTCCCCACAGCATCATTTCTCGTATTGGGTCAGTCTCTTATCACTTGAAATTGCTTCCTTCTCTCCGGATACACCCAGTTTTTCATGTTTCTCTTCTCAAAAAGGCAGTCTTCAACCAGCACACAAGATCATAACCACCACCTTCTCCTGTTCTTGTGGATGGGCAGCACGAGTTTAGATATCTAAGATCCTGGATTCTAGAAGTCGGGGCTGTGGTATGCAATACCTTGTTCACTGGAAGGGATACCCTGTGACTGATCGATCTTGGGTTCCCGCTAGAGATTTACATGCTCCTGCCCTCATTCAGGACTTTTACACCGCCTTTCTCACTAAGCCCCGCTAGGCTCCCAGAGGGGTCCATTAAGGGGGGCGGGGGAGCTGTATTGTGCCTGGGTTTGAACTTTGGTTCTTCTGTCTCTGTGCTGCAGCTCTGTTTACTCTGCCACTGGGGAGTTTCTGCAGCATATACCATGCTTAGTACATCTGTTCCTGGGGCTCTCTAGCTCCACCTGCCTTCCAGCTGCAGTCAATCCAAATTTAACTTAGCTTAAGTTATGAGACTTCCTGTGCACTGTGCCTGTTTGTTGGCTCTGTTTCCCTGGGTGTGTGCTGCACTACTGAACTAGTGAACTTCTGGACTTTTGAACTTTACCTGTTTCCTGGACTACTCTCTTTGCCTGCAATTCTACTTTACTCTGCCAATTTGTGTATGACCCTCCCTATCTCTGACCACGCTTATGGATTCTGGCTTTGTACCTTGCTGTCAAGAATTGTTGCTGACCCGGCCTGCCTGACCACACTAATGCCTCAACCCCCATCTAAAGCTCCATTTTGGGGTAAGTCTTTCAACAGGTACCTTACATATGGCCACTGGAGGAATGCTTGCCCAAATTAAAGATGGCCCCCATGTGAGCTCTACCCGCTTAACATGTTCAGCATTATGCATTATACCCTTGAATGTTGACATTTAGGTTTTCCTTCCACAATGGCCACTAGAATGCACACTTGAAGCCCATTCGAGAGGAGATGTAACACACAACTTAAATTCCAAGAAATTAGAAAACATTGTTGTCTTGAAAATGTGGTGTCAAAGCTTCATGGATCCACTCACATCTGGGGGGCAGGCTCCAGACACAGACAGCACTTCTGAGGAACATAGACACAGCTGAATGCGGGGCTAGTCAGCACACATTTTTTTTCACCCCAAAAGATCCACAGAAGGGTTTCACATGAGATCCTGAAACTGTCAATTTGAGTCTGGGTCTGGTATGGGTTTTGAGGCGAACCAGCACGCCAAAATTTTTTTAAAAATAGCATGGGATCCCTGACCCTCCTGAGTCATACCAGGCCACCTGCCCTCAACATGGGGCGTACTTTGGGGCAGGGAGACAATCAATATGGGGACAAGGGCCTCTTCCCCACAACCATGGCCAGTGGTTTTGGGGGTCTGTGGGCAGGGGGGTTATCAAAATCTGAAAGCCCCCTTTAACAGGGGGGCTCCCAGATCCCGGTCTGCCCCATGTGAATGTCCCCCGGTGAAGGTCCATTGTCAATCATGATGACCGTCGTCACCGCATTATGTCCACTAGATGGAACTTACGATCCCAGGAAATAAACATGTTATACTCAATACTTAGGGCATTCACACCGAGATTTTTTTTTATAAATAGGCCCGTAGAACATAAAACATTTCATACCATTTTTTACTGACACAGTAGGGTATAAAGAGCAAATTACTTTAGATGATATAAAGAAAACTGGTTATTACACCTAAGGAGGATTTACTACAACTGGGAAATGCAAAATTTGATGCAGCTCTGCATAGAAACTAATCAGCTTCCAGGTTTTATTGTCAAAGCTACATTGAACAAGCTGAAGTTAGAAGCTAATTGACTACCATGCACAACTGCACTCGATTCTGAGTGCTCCAGTTTTAGTAAAGCTCCCCCACTGTCATCTTCTATCACTTTAAGGCCAGGTTCACATATGTGTGGCTGCGGCTCAACTCATGGGGTCCGGTGCATTTCAGTTTACGATACAGGTGAGATTCAGGTGCACATTTTTGCCTGAATTTGCACCTGAACCAGACCTAAAGACACACAGGACCCTTTTTTTTAAATCCCACGGCCGCCCTGGACATGTGTGAACCGGCCACACTCGCATGTCCTGGTGAAACCCGCATCCAACTCGCACCTATGTGAACCCAGCCTTACTCCTTATTCCTTATTCCTTATTCATTATCCCAATCAAGAGGAGAATACTTGGTTATGAAAAGGATAAACGATACTGGCTCATAACAATTGAAGTTGAAAGAAAAACTTGGCTAGTGACTTTACAATATCGATGGTGCACCTTTACAACCTATTCTAATTTGTTGTATGGCATGACACGAGGAAACACATATAATAAACACACTATCCGCGTATATCCGTAGACTCCCAGTATTTGTGCCATTGGAAATGTTGTCACTGAATAATGATCTCCAATAAAACCCACCAATTTGGCTTTTGCAGAACATGAGAAATTAGAGACTGTCCTTTGTGGTCCAGATAAAATTTGTAGAACATTTCTTACAGCCACACCGGTATCTAAAGATGAGTCAGTGATATGATATCCCAATGTAATATTGGGTAAAATTTCTGTATTCTGGTTAATTTTGTGTATAGCACAACAAAACACCAAAATATTTAAGATTGATCGCAGATCGTCACTGTGGGGACAGTAAAATGTTTTTTCACAAGAAAGGGAATCCATGAGATTGTAAAGTGGACCTATACTTTAAATGTAAAATTTCATTGACCAACGGATTTATTTCCACAGTTGAACGTGACACAGCAAACAGTAAATAAATTCACCTTTAGTATATGGTTTCCAAATAGAAAAACATGTGATAGTGCCTAAGTACCCTCTGTTTTTTTTAACTCATGGGACCACCAAACTATGGGCTGCAGGCTGAATATGACCCTTTGCTGGCCTTTATTCGACACTCGGGTCACTATTCCTCCCAATGATAACAATGAAGGAGCACTATTCCTCCCACTGGTAACAATTATGGGACACTATTCCTCTCACTGATAACAATGATGGGACACTATTCCTCTCACTGATAACAATGATGGAACACTATTCCTCCTACTGATACTAATGATAGAGCACTATTCTTTCCACTGGCACCAATGATGGGGCATTATTCCTTACACTGACACCAATGATGGTACACCATTCCTTCCCCTGACACCAATGATAGAGAATTATTCCTTCCCCTGATACCAATTAGGGATGGGCCGAACACCCCCCGGTTCAGTTTGCACCAGAACATGCGAACAGGCAAAAAATGTGTTCGAACACGCGAACACCGTAAAATTCTATGGGACACAAACATGAAAAATCAAAAGTGCTAATTTTAAAGGCGTATATGCATGGCATTGTCTTAAAAAGTGTTTGGGGACCCGGGTCCTGCTACAGTATCAATGCAAAAAATAAGTTTTAAAAACGGACGTTTTTTTCTGGGAGCAGTGATTTTAATAATGCTTAAAGTGAAACAATAAAAGTGTAATATTCCTTTAACCACTTGCCGACCGCCGCACGACTATATACGTCGACAGAGCGGCACGGGCAGGCAAAAGGACGTGTATGTACGTCCTTGCCTGCCCGCGGGTGGGGGGTCCGATCGGACCCCCCCCCGGTGCCTGCGGCGGTCGGCAAATCTCCCCCGGCGATCGGAGGTGAGGGGGAGGCCATCCATTCTTGGCCCCCCCCTCGCGATCGCTCTCAGCCAATGGGATCATTTCCCTGCCTCTGTATTGTACACAGAGGCAGAGGAAATGATGTCATCTCTCCTCGGCTCGGTATTTTCCGTTCCGGGCCGAGGAGAGAAGACTGTAATGTAAGTGCACCAACACACTACACACAGTAGAACATGCCAGGCACACTAAACACCCCGATCCCCCCCCCGATCGCCCCCCGATCCCCCCCCAATCACCCCCCCCCTGTCACAAACTGACACCAAGCAGGTTTTTTTTTTTTTTTTTTTCTGATTACTGCATGGTGTCAGTTTGTGACAGTTACAGTGTTAGGGCAGTGAGTGTTAGGCCCCCTGTAGGTCTAGGGTACCCCCCTAACCCCCCCTAATAAAGTTTTAACCCCTTGATCACCCCCTGTCACCAGTGTCGCTAAGCGATCATTTTTCTGATCGCTGTATTAGTGTCGCTGGTGATGCTAGTTAGGGACCTAAATATTTAGGTTCGCCGTCAGAGTTTTATAGCGACAGGGACCCCCATATACTATCTAATAAATGTTTTAACCCCTTGATTGCCCCCTAGTTAACCCTTTCACCACTGATCACTGTATAACCGTTACGGGTGACGCTGGTTAGTTTGTTTATTTTTTATAATGTCAGGGCACCCGCCGTTTATTACCGAATAAAGATTTAGCCCCCTGATCGCCCGGCGGTGATATGCGTCGCCCCAGGCAGCGTCAGATAAGCGCCAGTACCGCTAACACCCACGCACGCAGCATACGCCTCCCTTAGTGGTATAGTATCTGTACAGATCAATATCTGATCCGATCAGATCTTTACTAGCGTCCCCAGCAGTTTAGGGTTCCCAAAAACACAGTGTTAGCGGGATCAGCCCAGATACCTGCTAGCACCTGCGTTTTGCCCCTCCGCCCAGCTCGGCCCAGCCCACCCAAGTGCAGTATCGATCGATCACTGTCACTTACAAAACACTAAACGCATAACTGCAGCGTTCGCAGAGTCAGGCCTGATCCCTGCGATCGCTAACAGTTTTTTTGGTAGCATTTTGGTGAAATGGCAAGCACCAGCCCCAGGCAGCGTCAGGTTAGTGCCAGTACCGCTAACACCCACGCACGCACCGTACACCTCCCTTAGTGGTATAGTATCTGAACGCATCAATATCTGATCCGATCAGATCTATACTGGCGTCCCCAGCAGTTTAGGGTTCCCAAAAACGCAGTGTTAGCGGGATCAACCCAGATACCTGCTAGCAACTGCGTTTTACCCCTCCGCCCGGCCCAGCCCAGCCCACCCAAGTGCAGTATCGATCGATCACTGTCACTTACAAAACACTAAACGCATAACTGCAGCGTTCGCAGAGTCAGGCCTGATCCCTGCGATCGCTAACAGTTTTTTTTGTAGCGTTTTGGTGAACTGGCAAGCACCAGCCCCAGGCAGCGTCAGGTTAGTGCCAGTAGCGCTAACACCCACGCACGCACTGTACACCTCCCTTAGTGGTATAGTATCTGAACTGATCAATATCTGATCCGATCAGATCTATACTGGCGTCCCCAGCAGTTTAGGGTTCCCAAAAACGCAGTGTTAGCGGGATCAGCCCAGATACCTGCTAGCACCTGCGTTTTGCCCCTCCCCCCGGCCCAGCCCAGCCCACCCAAGTGCAGTATCGATCGATCACTGTCACTTACAAAACACTAAATGCATAACTGCAGCGTTCGCAGAGTCAGGCCTGATCCCTGCGATCGTTAACAGTTTTTTTGGTAGCGTTTTGGTGAACTGGCAAGCGCTAGTGGCCTAGTACACCCCGGTCGTAGTCAAACCAGCACTGCAGTAACACTTGGTGACGTGGCGAGTCCCATAAGTGCAGTTCAAGCTGGTGAAGTGGCAAGCACAAGTAGTGTCCCGCTGCCACCAAGAAGACAAACACAGGCCCGTCATGCCCATAGTGCCCTTCCTGGTGCATTCGCCAATCCTAATTGGGAACCCACCACTTCTGCAGCGCCCGTACTTCCCCCATTCACATCCCCAACCAAATGCAGTCGGCTGCATGAGAGGCATTTTTATGTCCTCCCGAGTACCCCTACCCAACGAACCCCCCCAAAAAAGATGTGTCTGCAGCAAGCGCGGATATAGGCGTGACACCCACTATTATTGTCCCTCCTGTCCTGACAATCCTGGTCTTTGCATTGGTGAATGTTTTGAACGCTGCCATTCACTAGCTGAGTATTAGCGTAGGGTACAGCATTCCACAGACTAGGCACACTTTCACAGGGTCCCCCAAGATGCCATCGCATTTTGAGAGACCCGAACCTGGAACCGGTTACAGTTATAAAAGTTACAGTTACAAAAAAAGTGTAAAAAAAAAAAAAAAAAAAAAAAACACAAACAAAAATATAAAATAAAAAATAATAGTTGTCATTTTATTGTTCTCTCTCTCTTTATTCTCTCTCTATTGTTCTGCTCTTTTTTACTGTATTCTATTCTGCAATGTTTTATTGTTATTATGTTTTATCATGTTTGTTTTTCAGGTATGTAATTATTTATACTTTACCGTTTACTGTGCTTTATTGTTAACCATTTTTTTGTTTTCAGGTACAGCATTCACGACTTTGAGTGGTTATACCAGAATGATGCTTGCAGGTTTAGGTATCATCTTGGTATCATTCTTTTCAGCCAGCGGTCGGCTTTCATGTAGAAGCAATCCTAGCGGCTAATTAGCCTCTAGACTGCTTTTACAAGCAGTGGGAGAGAATGCCCCCCCCCCCCCACCGTCTTCCGTGTTTTTCTCTGGCTCTCCTGTCTCAACAGGGAACCTGAGAATGCAGCCGGTGATTCAGCCAGCTGACCATAGAGCTGATCAGAGACCAGAGTGGCTCCAAACATCTCTATGGCCTAAGAAACCGGAAGCTACGAGCATTTTATGACTTAGATTTCGCCGGATGTAAATAGCGCCATTGGGAAATTGGGAAAGCATTTTATCACACTGATCTTGGTGTGGTCAGATGCTTTGAGGGCAGAGGAGAAATCTAGGGTCTAATAGACCCCAATTTTTTCAAAAAAGAGTACCTGTCACTACCTATTGCTATCATAGGGGATATTTACATTCCCTGAGATAACAATAAAAATGATTAAAAAAAAAAAAAAATGAAAGGAACAGTTTTAAAATAAGATAAAAAAGCAAAAAAATAATAAAGAAAAAAAAAAAAAAAAAAAAAAAGCACCCCTGTCCCCCCTGCTCTCGCGCTAAGGCGAACGCAAGCGTCGGTCTGGCATCAAATGTAAACAGCAATTGCACCATGCATGTGAGGTATCACCGCGACGGTCAGATCGAGGGCAGTAATTTTAGCAGTAGACCTCCTCTGTAAATCTAAAGTGGTAACCTGTAAAGGTTTTTAAAGGCTTTTAAAAATGTATTTATTTTGTTGTCACTGCACGTTTGTGCGCAATTGTAAAGCATGTCATGTTTGGTATCCATGTACTCGGCCTAAGATCATCTTTTTTATTTCATCAAACATTTGGGCAATATAGTGTGTTTTAGTGCATTAAAATGTAAAAAAGTGTGTTTTTTCCCCAAAAAATGCGTTTGAAAAATCGCTGCGCAAATACTGTGTGAAAAAAAAAAAAATTAAACACCCACCATTTTAATCTGTAGGGCATTTGCTTTAAAAAAATATATAATGTGTGGGGGTTCAAAGTAATTTTCTTGCAAAAAAAAATAATTTTTTCATGTAATCAAAAAGTGTCAGAAAGGGCTTTGTCTTCAAGTGGTTAGAAGAGTGGATGATGTGTGACATAAGCTTCTAAATGTTGTGCATAAAATGCCAGGACAGTTCAAAACCCCCCAAAATGACCCCATTTTGGAAAGTAGACACCCCAAGCTATTTGCTGAGAGGCATGTCGAGTCCATGGAATATTTTATATTGTGACACAAGTTGCGGGAAAGAGACAAATTATTATTTTTTTTTTTTTTTTTTTTGCACAAAGTTGTCACTAAATGATATATTGCTCAAACATGCAATGGGAATATGTGAAATTACACCCCAAAATACATTCTGTTGCTTCTCCTGAGTACGGGGATACCACATGTGTGAGACTTTTTGGGAGCCTAGCCACGTATGGGACCCCGAAAACCAAGCACCGCCTTCAGGCTTTCTAAGGGCGTAAATTTTTGATTTCACTCTTCACTGCCTATCACAGTCTCGGAGGCCATGGAATGCCCAGGTGGCACAAACCCCCCCCAAATGACCCCATTTTGGAAAGTAGACACCCCAAGCTATTTGCTGAGAGGTATAGTGAGTATTTTGCAGACCTCACTTTTTGTCACAAAGTTTTGAAAATTAAAAAAAGAAAAAAAAAATTTTTTTTTTTGTCTTTCTTCATTTTCAAAAACAAATGAGAGCTGCAAAATACTCACCATGCCTCTCAGCAAATAGCTTGGGGTGTCTACTTTCCAAAATGGGGTCATTTGGGGGGGGTTTGTGCCACCTGGGCATTCCATGGCCTCCGAAACTGTGATAGGCAGTGAAGAGTGAAATCAAAAATGTACACCCTTAGAAATCCTGAAGGCGGTGATTGGTTTTCGGGGTCCCGTACGCGGCTAGGCTCCTAAAAAGTCCCACACATGTGGTATCCCCGTACTCAAGAGAAGCAGCAGAATGTATTTTGGGGTGCAATTCCACATATGCCCATGACCTGTGTGAGCAATATATCATTTAGTGACAACTTTGTGCAAAAAAAAAAAAAATAAATAAATAAATTGTCACTTTCCCGCAACTTGTGTCAAAATATAAAATATTCCATGGACTCAACATGCCTCTCAGCAAATAGCTTGGGGTGTCTACTTTCCAAAATGGGGTCATTTGGGGGGGGGTTTGTGCCATCTGGGCATTTTATGGCCTTCAAAACTGTGATAGGTAGTGAGGAGTAAAATCAAAAATGTACGCCCTTAGAAATCCTGAAGGCAGTGATTGGTTTTCGGGGCCCCGTATGCGGCTAGGCTCCCAAAAAGTCCCACACATGTGGTATCCCCATACTCAGGAGAAGCAGCTAAATGTATTTTGGGGTGCAATTCCACATATGCCCATGGCCTGTGTGAGCAATATATCATTTAGTGACAACTTTTTGTAATTTTTTTTTTTTTTTTTTTTTTTTTTCATTATTCAATCACTTGGGACAAAAAAAATGAATATTCAATGGGCTCAACATGCCTCTCAGCAATTTCCTTGGGGTGTCTACTTTCCAAAATGGGGTCATTTGTGGGGGTTTTGTACTGCCCTGTCATTTTAGCACCTCAAGAAATGACATAGGCAGTCATAAATTAAAGACTGTGTAAATTCCAGAAAATGTACCCTAGTTTGTAGGCGCTATAACTTTTGCGCAAACCAATAAATATACGCTTATTGACATTTTTTTTACCAAAGACATGTGGCCAAATACATTTTGGCCTAAATGTATGACTAAAATTGAGTTTATTGGATTTTTTTTAGAACAAAAAGTAGAAAATATCATTTTTTTTCAAAATTTTCGGTCTTTTTCCGTGTATAGCGCAAAAAATAAAAACGGCAGAGGTAATCAAATACCATCAAAAGAAAGCTCTATTTGTGGGAAGAAAAGGACGCAAATTTCGTTTGGTTACAGCATTGCATGACCGCGCAATTAGCAGTTAAAGCGACGCAGTGCCAAATTGTAAAAAGTGCTCTGGTCAGGAAGGGGGTAAATCCTTCCGGGGCTGAAGTGGTTAAATTTCATACCTGGGGGGTGTCTATAGTATGCCTGTAAAGGGGCGCATGTTTCCCGTGTTTACAACAGTCCGAGAGCAGAATGACATTTCTAAAGGAAAAAAAGTCTTTTAACCACTTCAATACCAGGCACTTAGACACCTTCCCGCCCAGACCAATTTTCAGCTTTCAGCGCTGTCGCAATTTGAATGACAATTGCGCGGTCATGCTACATTGTACCCAAACAAATTTTTTATCATTTTGTTCCCACAAATAGAGCTTTCTTTTGGTAGTATTTGATCACCTTTGTGGTTTTTATTTTTTGGGCAACAAATAAAAAAAGACCGAAAATTTTGAAAAAAAACAAGTTTTTCCTTGTTTCTGTTAAAACTTTTTGTAAATAAGTACGTTTTCTTCTTCAATGACGGGCACTGATATGGCTGCACTGACGGGCACTGATACGGCGGCACTGATGGGCACCAATGAGGTGGCACTGATGAGGTGGCACTGACTGGCACTGATGATGGGCACTGATAGGCGGCACTGATGGGCACTGATAGGTGGCACTGATGGGCACTGATAGGTGGCACTGGTATGCGGCACTGATGGGCACTCATAGGTGACATGGATGGGCACTTATAGGCGGCACTGATGGGCACTCATAGGTGGCATTGATGGGCACTCGTAGGTGGCATTGATGGTTACTTATGGGTGGCACTGATAGTTGGCACAGATGGGCATGGATGGGCACTGATAGATGGGCACTGATGGGCACTGATGGGCATGGATGGGCACTGACAGGTGGCATGAATGGACACTGATGGGTGGCACTGATGGCATTACTTGTTTGCAGTGATGCCCCTAAGGGTGGCATTGCTGGGCATCACTGCAACATAATTGTGCCAATCAGTGCCCATTTGTGGGCACTGATTGGCACAGATTTGGCACACTGGGCACATGTGGATGGCCATGGGGTACATACCTGGCCATCCACATGTTGCCCCTTCCCTGGTGGTCCTAGTTGCGATCCCTGGTGTTCTAGTGTGGTGATCTGAGGGGGGGCTGCGCTGATAAACAATCAGCGCAGACCCCCCCTGCCAGGAGAGCCGCCGATCGGCTCTCCTCTACTTGCGTCTGTCAGACGCGAGTGAGGAAGAGCCGATCAACGGCTCTTCCTATTGACAGCGTAATCAGCTGTGATTGGACACGGCTGATCACGTGGTAAAGACCCTCCACCGGAGGCTTTTTACCAAGATCAGACTGACACACCGCTCCACCGATCGCCGCGATGCACGCCCCCGGGGGCGCGCTGCGGCATGTTATCCTGCTGGACGTCATATGATGCCCAGTCAGGATAACAGAACCACTTCCCGGACGTCAATCCGCTATAGGGCGGGCGGGAAGTGGTTAAAAGTACTCGCGGCTATAATGAATTGTCGGTCCCGACAATACACATAAAAGTTCATTGATAAAAACGGCATGGGATTCCCCCAAAGGGGAACCCCGAACCAAAATTTAAAAAAAAAATGCGTGGGGGTCCCCCCAAATTCCATACCAGGCCCTTCAGGTCTGGTATGGATATTAAGGGGAACCCTGCGCCAAAATTTAAAAAAAAAATGGTGCGGGGGTCCTCCTCAAAATCCATACCAGACCCTTCAGGTCTGGTATGGATTTTAAGGGGAACCCCGCGCCAAAATTTAAAAGAAAAAGGCGTGGGGTCCCCCCAAAAAATCCATACCAGACCCTTATCGGAGCACGCAACCTGGCAGGCCACAGGAAAAGAGGAGGGACGAGAGAGCGCCCCCCCCTCCTGAACCGAACCAGGCCACATGCCCTCAACATTGGGAGGGAAGCCTCCCAAAGCACCTTGTCCCCATGTTGATGGGGAGAAAGGCCTCATCCCCACAACCCTTTCCCAGTGGTTGTGGGTGTCTGCGGGCGGGAGGCTTATCGGAATTTGGAAGCCCCCTTTAACAAGGAGACCCCCAGATCCCGCCCTCCCCCGTGTGAAATGGTAACGGGGTACAAATGTACCCCTACCATTTCACAAAAAAAGTGTCAAAAATGTTAAAAAAGAAAAGATGTTTTTTGACAATTCTTTTTTAATGTCTCCTTCTTTCCCCGCTTCTTTTTCCATCTTCTTCTGGTCTTCATTCGGTTTTCTTCCTCCATCTTGTTCTTCCCCTCGCTTCTTCCTCTGATCCTCTGCTTCTTCCTTCGGTCTTCTCGTCTGCATCTTCCTCCGGATTCTTCTTCCCCGCTTCGTTCTTCAGACGATCCTCATCCATGGGAGGTTCCCGCTGTGTGACATTTCTGTTCTTCTGACAATTCTTATATAACTGAGGGCAGGGCCACCCAGTGACCCTGCCCCCCTCTGACGCACGAGGACTTCACGGGGACTTCCCTATGGTTTTTCCTGTGTTGTCAGAGGGGGCTGGGGTCACCCGTTTATGTAAATGGGTGACCCCGCCCCTCTCTGACAACACAGGGAAAGCCATAGGGAAGTCCCTGTGCGTCAGAGGGGGGTGGGGTCACCAGGTGGCCCTGCCCTCCATTATATAAGAGCTGCCACCTGAACAGAAGCGTCACACAGCAGCAGACTCCCATTGAGGCGGATCAGAGGACGAAGCGGAGAAGAAGATGCCAGACAAGAAGACCGGAGGAAGAAGCGGAGGAAGATAGAGGAAGAAGCGGGGGAAGAACAAGATGGAGGAAGAAGAAGAACACCGAAGGAAGATCAGAAGAAGATGGAAGAAGAAACAGGGAAAGAAAAAGACATTAATAAAGGTATTGTCAAAAACCGTCTATTGTCTTTTTTTAACATTTTTGACACTGTGAAATGATAGGGGTACATTTGTACTGCATTACCAATTTACACGGGGGGGGGCAGGATCTGGGGGTCCCCTTGGTAAAGGGGCTTCCAGATTCCGAAAAGCCCCCCGCCCGCAGACCCCCACAACCACTGGGCAAGGGTAGTAGGGATGAGGCCCTTCTCCCCATCAACATGGGGACAAGGTGCTTTGGGGGACTACCCCAAAGCACCCTCCCAATGTTGAGGGCAAGTGGCCTGGTACGGTTCAGGAGGGGGGTGCTCTCTCACCCTACCCTCTTTTCCTGCGCACTGCCAGGTTGCATGCTCGGATAAGGGTTTGGTATAATTTTTTGGGGGGACCCCATACCTTTTTTTTTGGTTTGGGGTTCCCCTGTGGGGGAATCCCATGCCGTTTTTATCAATGAACTTTTATGTATATTGCCAAGGCCGACAATTCATTATAGCCGCGAATAGTTTTAAATGACTTTTTTTTCTTTAGAAATGTAATTTTGCTGTCAGACTGTTCTAAACATGGGAAACATGTGCCACTTTACAGGCATACTATAGACACCCCCTAGGTACAAACTTTAAAGGAATAATATACTTTTATTGTTTAACTTTAAGCATTATTAAAATCACTGCTTCTGAAAAAACGGCATTTTTTTAAACTTTTTTTTGCATTGATACATGTCCCCTGGGACAGGACCCAGGTCCCCAAACACTTTTTATGACAATAACTTGCATATTAACCTTTAAAATTAGCACTTTTGATTTCTCCCATAGACTTTTAAAGGGTGTTCCGCGGCTTTCAAATTTTCCATGAACACCCCAAATTGTTCGCTATTCGGTGAATGGGAGAACAGCCAATGTTCGAGTCGAACTCATGTTCGACCCGAACATAAAGCCCATCCCTACATGTGAAGCTCTGGTGAACTCCATGCCCAAGAGGGTTAAGGCAGTGCTGGAAAATAATTGTGGCCACACAAAATATTGACACTTTGGGCCCAATTTGGACATTTTCACTTAGGAGTGTACTCACTTTATTTGCCATCAGTTTAGACATTAATGGCTGTGTGTTGAGGGGACAGCAAATTTACACTGTTATACAAGCCGTAATTTACTACTTTACATTTTAGCAAAGTGGCATTTCTTTAGTGTTGTCACATGAAAAGATAGAATAAAATATGTGCAAAAATGTTTGGGGTGTACTCACTTTTGTGAGATACTGTATATATATACATACAGTATTTATACCACTTATAGACCTTGGACGTACAAGCTACATTCTAAACAATGTAAAAGGCAGAAACTATAGTAGAGTATAAAAAACAATCCATGTTCTTCATGATGAGACAAAAGAAGATCAGCATATAATCGATAGAAATCCAGTGACTTAGGTGATGTTCACAGAAAAGGGGTGTACAGGCGGTCCCCTAGTTACAAACATCCGACTCACATCGACTCTTTCTTACAAATGTAAGAAGACAACAGGAAGTGGGAGGAAATCTACCACTAGGAAGGGAAATTTACATCTGTAGTGCCGCGTACACATGGTTGGACTTTCCAACGGGAAATGTTCGATGTGAGCTTGTTGTCGGAAAGTCCAACCGTGTGTCTGCTCCATCGAACATTTGCTGTCGGAATTTCCGCACACAAATGTTTGAGAGCAGGTTCTCAAAGTTTCCGCCAACTTCACTTTGTTGTCAGAAATTCTGATCATGTGTACACAAAAGTTCACGCATGCTCGGAATCAAGCAGAAAGAGCCGCACTGGCTATTGAACTTCCTTTTTCTCGGCTCGTCGTACGTCTTGTACATCATCTCGTTCTCACATTCAGAATTTCCAACAACATTTGTGTTACCGTATGTATGCAAGACAAGTTTGATCCAACATCCTTCGGAAAAAAATCCACGGTTTTGTTGTCGGAAAGTCAGATCGTGTGTACGCGGCATAAGAGTTATTATGAGGAAAAAGGTGTCTCCACTGAAGCTTTATCACCAAGGCTTGCTTAAACAACAACCCAAAATTTTCAAAATCCAATTGTCATTAGGACAGAAAGTAAGGTGAAATCTGGACAGGGGTACAGACAGCAAAACAAGCATTGCAGGGATGTTAACCCTTCCCTAAAGCTTTAAAATGTTCTCTTTTGGCTGGAGCTACACTTAAAATATGTACCTGTTCCGACTTACAAACAGATTCAATTTAACCACTTCCCTACCGCACATAGTCAAATGACGTCCTTAACTTTGTGCAGGGATATCTGAATGATGGGTGCAGCTACAGGCATTATTCAGATATCATTCTTTCCAACCGGCGATTCTGTGCACAGTAAGAATGATCATAGTGGCAGTTACACCACTTAATCGTTCTTATAGGTGACAGAAGGGGACGCCCCCCTCCCGCCTCCATCCGGTGCTTCTCCGGGTTCTCCCGTGCCATCAGGGGCACGGAGTAAGAATTGGCCGGCACCAGATAATGAAGATAGAGATTTACGGTGACCAGATGACCGTCGGAGGCCTGGGCGCGATGTTATGACGTCATGCCCGGGTTACCGGATGTCAACAAAGCCCCGATCGCAGCTGTCAGCATGAGATCGGTGAATTTTTTTTCTCGATCTCATGCTTGCCAGCCTGAAGGAGAGATGTGGGGTCTTATTGACCCCGCATTTCTCCATAAGGAGGACCTGTCACAATAGATTCCTATTACAAGGGATGTTTACATTCATTGTAATAGGAATAAAAGTCATAAAAAAATGTAAAAAAGTGTAAAATTATGAAAAATTAAGTAAATAAAAAAAAAAAGGAAATTAAAATGCCCTTGTCCCTGGTAGCTTGTGCTCAGAAGTGAACGTGCACGCAAGTCCCGCCCACATATGTAAATGCCATTCAAATCACACATGTGAGGTATCACCGAATGCATTAGAGCATGGCATTGTGCACGCTGGATGCTGGGATGCGGTGCTGGCAAACTTTGAATCTAAGCTAAACAGGAGATCCTTCCAGCTTTGCTTCAGTGGTCGCCCTGGCCTGCACACATCCGGGAGGGACGGGGACAGGTGAGACACCATACCCCACTAACAGTGGGACCCCCACTATTTGACATCATTCAGCATCAACCCTGATACCTCCTATGACAAATACACCAGCAATAATGCCCAATATGATTCCAGGATTTGATTTTTAAAGGAACTCAATCTAGCATATTACAGAACGAATTGCTCTTTTTCTGTTATATCCCTGAAGAAGGATAATACTGTTTTATTCCGAAACGCGTTGGGTGCTAATTAAGAGCTTTCGCACAACTCATTATTCTGTGAAGAAGATCATACTAATGATTTATGTAACTACGTAATATGCTTTGTGAAATCTATGAAATACTATGTTTTTAAATGATGCTATGTTCAAATAAAATTCTGTTATTTTTTATACTTCATTATACACAATTATTACGCAATTATATACATTAATATCCTTAGCATAGTGCCGATAAAGTCCATTCAGGGGAATTTTTTATTTTTCTAAATGCATTAGAGCATGTGCAACAATTCTAGCACTAGACCTCCTCTGTAACTCTAAACTGGTAACCTGTAAAAATTTTCAAAGCGTCGCCTATGGAGATTTTTAAGTACAGAAGTTTGGCGCCATTCCATGACTGTGTGCAATTTTAAAGCATGACATGTTAGGTATCTATTTACTCGGTGTAACATTATCTTTCACATTATACAAAAAAATTGGGCTAACTTTACGGTTTTGTTTTTTTTTAATTCATGAAACCGTTTTTCTTCCAAAAAAAGGGCATTTGAAAAATGATTGCGCAAATACCGTGTGAGATAAAAAGTGACCGCCATTTTATTCCCTAGGGTGTCTGCTAAAATATATATATATATATATATATATATATATATATATATATATATATATATATATATATATATATATATAAAATGTTTGGGGGTTCTGAGTAATTTTCTAACAAAAAAATGATGATTTTTACATGTAGGAGACAAGTGCCAGAATAGGCCTGGTATGGAAGTGGTTTTAAGAACAAACCTACAGACCCTATCTTGTTTGTAACCCGGAGACCGTCTGTACTCACTTTTGTGAGATACTCTATATAAATGTAGCGCCCACCTACTTAGGTATGTGCTAACTAGTTAGTGAAGGTTAGTGTTGGGTAAAATTCCAGTGCATTACCCTGTTGGTTTAAGCCTGGTTGGGTTTGTTTTGGTTGGGAGAAATGACAGAGTAGAATTGGGGATGTGACCACCTGTATTCTGTTGAGAGTGATGCCCTGTTTGTCCAGTGAGAGGAGCTGGAGGGAAGGTGAATTGGAAACAGGGTACAGTTAGTTGTATGGGCTACCCTGAACCAATCATTAATTTGAGTGGGCAGGGGCTAGCAAGCTCATATAAACTGTGGGTCACATGTCCAAAGGGATTCTGGTGGATGGGAAGAGATTACAGAAGAAGACATCATGTAGAAGTTGGTGCTGCCTGGGGTTCTCTCCCCTCAGGGGGAGAGGAGCATGCCAAGCGAGGAAAGGAGCGTGCCAAGGAGGCAAGGAGGTGGTTAAAGACATTTAAGGAATCTCCAGGAGTCATGAATCAGACATTACCGTATAGGATGGTTCTGAACATGTGGAGCAGGAAGTGACTTTTCCTGAACCGACCAAGGAGGATTGCGGAAGTCAAGATGGGCAGGTGAAGCCTAGCACTTCTTAAAAAAATCCCAAGGTGTCTTTCAGAGGGGCGCTGTCGGTTCATCAATGGAAAAGGTTATAACTACCATTACAGGAACCAAGATTATAAAGGCAGCTCATACTTCCTGAGGATACAGATTGTACATATTGCACATTCTTTTATGCTATGTACCAATGGAAAAGAATAAAAGTTTCACATTTAACTGTTTAAGACTGTCTGCTGTGTCATGAGTTCAAGGAAGGGGGGTAACAGAACCACACTAGCGAAAAGGAATGAACTACCCAGCAGCTCCTACGGTAGTAGTGCACTACATAAAAAGAAATAAGAACGGCCCACTAGTGTAATATTGTCATCACTTAGCGATTTATTAAAAATGACTCACAGTTCACTCGCATAGACCCCTTTCACACTGGAGGCATTTTTCAGGCACTACAGCGCTAAAAATAGCGCCTGCATAGCGCCTGAAAAAGCCTTAGCTGCAACCCAGTGTGAAAGCCTAGTGCTTTCACACTGGGGTGCTGCACTGGCAGGGTGTCACAAAAAGTCCTGCCAGCAGCTTCTTTGCAGCGGTGTAGGAGCGATGAATACACTGCTCCTCCACCGCTCCTGTCCTTTTAAAACAATGGGGCAGCACCGCCATACCGCTGGCAAAGTGCAGCTGCATCAGCATTTTGGGGGGGCGGATTTAACCCTTTTTCAGCTGCTAGTGAGGTTTAAAACCACCCTGCTAGCAGCCGAATAGCCTTGCTAAATCGCTGATTTACTGCCGATGGCCGGGGTGGCTCAGTGTGAAAGGGGTCATAATCATCATCTTGCACCAGACGTACAATGTAATTCCACATTAGCGCAGCATAAAGTTCCCCACGTGTCTCACTATACTGCCACTAACTGCCATTGACACCCACACTTGCACCAACATTAATTTATCAAGCTAGATCAAGACCTGATCTAGTTAATCTAGTTAATCTCTATTTTTTCAACAGACCTTTTTTTGTACAGACTTCTCCTCTAGGGAGAAGGACAAGATGCAATGGGGTTGATTTACTAAAGGTAAATAGACTGTGCCCTCTGCAAGTGCAGTTGCTTCAGAGCTTAGTGAATGAGGTAAATCTTCACTTTGCAAAGAATACCCAATCACGTGCAAGGAAAATGTAAAAAACAGTATTTTTTCTTGCACATGACTGGATGCTGGAAGTGAGCAGAGCTTCTACTCATTTACTAAGATTTGGAGTAACTGTTCTTTCAGAGTGCAACTGCAGTAAATCAACCCCATTGCATCTCTTCCTCCTCACAGAGAACACACAACACAGAGACAGGCTACAGAGTGAATGGTGATAGCCAATCACAGGCTGTAACGAGCCCCTGCTCGCTCGATTCCACTCTCCCAACAGTCCTCTGCGGCTATAGAATCAGATTTCAGATTGCAACGTATGATGGTATAGTCATCCATTGCTCCGGGATTCGAACTACAGCTATGTGCTGATCGGATCCAGTTGTGATAGCTCAGAACAAACACCAGGCAGGCTGTATGTAAGTTCAAACAGGAATCTCTTTTATTGAAAGGAATACAGGCTCTTTTATACAGTAAAAGAGGAGGTGCATACCTCCTGCTCATATTACTCTGAACATACACCTGTGACCAGAAACCTAATTAACATGGGCTAATTAACTAATCCCTTTAGACAGCCTAGATGACTCAGTCATGACCTTTAGGCCAGACTGGCCATCTTGTAGCTCAGAAAACCCAATCAACATTATCACAAATCGACACAGAACTCTTCTTCACACAATAGCAGAGTTAATTAACACAAACAACAATGGGGATCTAATGACTCTTAGATCCCATACTAGACTTATTTACAATAAACACATTCTAGCAGGCAACAGACAGACAGGTGGCTAGAATTGACATCAGCATCTCATAACAGTATTTGTCCCAGCATTATGAATCAGCCACTACTTCTAATATGGCAAATCCAGGGTCCCCAGAGTCTGTGTGTCCTGGGGGACAAGGACCCGAATCCACGGTAATACCACCTCAAGAGTCCCCAGGCATGCAGCTCACAAAGAGCACCGTTCCCCCAAATGCCAGGGCCCATAATCGGTCGGCAAGAGGCTTGCATTCAGTCCCCTCCAAAAGCCTCTATCCCGGGTGAGTCTGTCACACAGGCTATCGCAGCAATCATATGGTCAAGAGCTGGTTGATTGGTTTCTAGGCAAAGCTATGCCAGATTCTCTGTGCTCCAGATTTAGTAAATCCCCTCCGATGCTCAGCTTCCTTCTTATAAACATTCATCATTTCCTACCATTTTGCTCCAATGCTTCAGCCTGGTGCAGAATTTAAAAAAAAAACCTCCAAAATGTAGTACTATATGTATTTGATACTGTAAAGGTTTGCTGATGGGCATCTTTAGCTACTTTTGCTCTGATTGACTGTATTTCAAAAAGTGCTTTTTCATTTACATATATTTTTCTCCCTATAACTTTTTTGTCTAGCAGGGATTTTTAGGCCGCAACAGGTTAAGCTGACTACATTAGCCATCCGGACGCCCGGGTGCCCAATGATGGGCGGTACATCGGTCTTTTATTGACCGATCTCGTGTCCTTTCTTTGGGCGCTAAATTAGGACATGCCCATGTTAAAATCTCTTTCTCCACCTATTACTCTACACAGATGCCAATATATGACAGCTGTGACAGCTTTCCTTATATCATTTTTTTTCTGGCATATTATTTTTCACCCATTGTTCATTGTTGAAATGGACTACCTTCTGCATAAAAGCGTTAAATAATGTACTTAAAAAATCTATATAAGACTGGTTGAACTTTGCTTGACCATACATTAACAAAACATGGCATTTGTTTTTTTTATCTCTAATATTCATATTTTTTGATTAAGGGTGGATGCAAACAGGTATGATCTGGGATGGTGATGCGGTGGAGATGGGTGTTGTTTCTGTGTGGCTGCGCCGTGACATCATCCATCCTGTGCAACGTGAGGGGTATATCTGAAGCGAGCCCCGGAGCTCAGCAGTGTCGGAGGGGACTGTGATAGGCACTGGATGGGGTTGTAGCGTGATGGCTTTGTACTTTCTACAGAAATAGACTGATTGAGTTACATATCCTTTTCTATTGCTTTACCTTTTCAGTATACTACTGCAAGCTGCTTTACTCCCTTTGGAGATATCCTGTGGATGGGACTCTCCAACTGAATGGCATCTTTATGCTTGGTTTCTTGCATAAACATTTGTTATAAACATTTAAATCCCTAAATGTTTATAATTGTTAGCAGTGGCGGCCGTCCATTAGGGTCACAGGGCCCCCTAATCCATGCCCCTGACCCCTAATTTACAATTATTTTTTTTTAAAGCAAACATGATTAGAGCCTGAGGCTCTAATTGACTTAAAAAAAGGGTGGGCTCGGCGTGCAGAGTACTGCGCACAGGGCCCACCCAGTTGTGTGACAATAGCAAACTAATATTCACTATAGTCTTCCTGCCTCTCCCAGCCAATCAGGAAGCGACTGTATTGGCTGGGAGCAGAAGCAGGAGGGAAGTCGCCAAGGAGGAGACTCAGGGAGAAGCCGCAGAAGCTGCCCATGTCCTGGATGCAGTAAGTGAGGGGCTGGTGGGCGGACGGGTGAGCGACGGGGGGGTTTGTTCACCAATCAACTGAGTGGCGGGGGGTTTGATCGATCAACCAAATGGAGCGGAGGTTTGGGTGGTTTGTTTGCCGTCCCCCCCAATAAAAAATGGAGCACCAGCCACCATTGATTGTTAGGTTACTCTCACCATGAGTCACTTACCTATTCACATATGCAAAGCAATACTAAATAGCCCAATGTAATTTACCTTCAATTTTCAGCTATCCTGTCTGCTTGATTATCTCTTCAACTACATAACAGCTTTTACCCCGGCCTACTGGAAGGGACACCATCCCCCCCAACCCCACTGGTAATTTGGATGTTAATCCTTGTTTGTACAATTCCTGTGGATTCAGTGTCAAATACAACTAATTGGTCACTTTGGTAAGATGCCCTTCAACAATCTTTTGTGTTTTGAATGTTTTTATGGATTTTGATACTCCTATATGATCAAGTTTTGTTTCAAGTTGTTAATCTACTACATGAATACAAACTGAATCTTGAATGTCCTATTTATCTGTATATATACTTACCTTTATATTTAATTTACCTGTCCAGGTGTGGTAGCATACATACCCTGAGGAAACCTATCAAAGGTTGAAACATGTCAGAGATTGCTACACCATGATAAGCAACTGCAATTAATTCACTAGATGTACAGTATATCAAACATGAATTATGTCTTTAGCATATTTATCTTTTAAACTGAAATACCTAATAAAATTGATTGCAATTTTGCATGTGACTATGACTTTAGTTATTGGCACCTAAAAAATCCCAGCTCTTATATAAGGGCATTCCCAAGTGTTCATTTCTGTTACATAGTTACATACAGTAGTTAGTAAAGTTGAATAAAGACACCAGTCCATCAAGGGGAACCCTTGACCAAGTCTTCGTGAGACGAAACGTACGTCGGATGGTTGACGCGCTGACGTCATCGCTGAGTATCTCGTACCTCGTCCTGAACGGGTGTCCATTAGCCGGCCGGCTGCTGCTATTTCCTTATGCTTTTTATCCTTGTCCTACATGTAAGTGCAACTTTTAAACTCATTAAATTTTGGTCTCAACAATTTTACACTATGGAGAGACGTTGTTTGATTATTTTTCCAGGTCCTGCCTATTGAATGTCGGGTTGGATGGAGCTCCCTTGTTTGGTCCTGGTCCTTCATTGAAAGCCGTGGTGTGATGTTTCCAGCATTGATTATCAGGTTGCCATACAAGCTTGCCAAAGCTTGCCATCTGGTAAGCGTTTAGTTCACACGGTGGTGGATTTCCTCACACGCTGGTGTTTGTGTGACTGAATTACTTCATCCGTACATCTTTGGTTGGATTTCTCTCTCCCTTTCTTTATGGACTGATTATCCATTCACTCACGTTTTTACAGTTTGGACTTATTTTTACCACCCTTTTTGTTTTTTTGGCACTTATATTTGTCAATTGTGCTTCATATATGTTATTTCTGGATCCTCTAGGACCCCTTGATTGTTTGCATATACATCATTGTATATGTTTTTTCACTGTTTCTTAGCGCTGCTCACGTTTTATATTATGCATTTTTAGTGCTTTCTGCATTTTGCAGATTTGCACTACAGAACGTGTTCCATAGAAAACCATGTTAAATGGACTGTAGTGCAAATCTGCAAAATGCAAAAAGCACTAAAAATGCATAGGTGTGAATCCAGCCTTAGTTAAAGCAACCTGACAAGTAAAAAAAGATTTATTTTATTTTTAATAAATTGTGTCACTACCTAATTTGTATTTTTTTTTTAGACAGCTTATAGTGATACTTAGTGACTTAAAATGGGACTGCAATAGTGCAGCAGCAATCTTACACTAACTGGTGGGAACTGACTAACTGCCACTTATATCACCAGTGACTCTAAAACAGTGATCAGTGATAATATATACACTGTCACTGTACTAATGACACTGGCTGGGAAGAGGTTAACATCTAGAGTGATCAAGGGGTTAAATGTGTGCCTAACTATTTGTAATGTGTGCTGCTTTTAACTAAAGACTAAACCTGGAAGCGGGCGGCCAAGTACGGGTTACATCGATTTGCCTGCATTGCAGGTGAGCAGTTCGCTAGTGCTTAACAACTTACAGACCGGAAGTATTTACCCACTTCCTGACCAGGCCATTTTTTGTGATACGGCGCTGCATCACTTTAACTGACAATTGCGCGGTTGTGCGATGTTGTACACATACAAAATTGATGTCCTTTTTTCCCAGAAATAGAGCTTTCTTTTGGTGGTATTTGATCACCTCTGCGTTTTTTATTTATTTGCGCTATAAACAAAAAAATACCAACAATTTTAAAAAAGATATATATATATATATATATATATATATATATATATATATATATATATATATATATATTTTTTTTTTACTTTTTGCAATAATAAATAACCCCCCAAAAAATAAAAAATAAACTAATTTCATCACCAGTTTAGGCCAATATATATTCTTCTACATATTTTTGGTAAAAAAAAATCTCAATAAGCGTATATTTATTGATTTGCTCAAAAGTTATAGCGTCTACAAAATAGGGGATATTTTTATGGCAGTTTTATTATTATTTATTTCTTACTAGTAATGGCGGTGATCAGTGATTTTTAGCGGGACTGCGACATTGAGGCGGACAGATCGGACACTTTTTTGGGACCAGTGCCATTTTTACAGAGGTCAGAGCTAAAAATAGCCACTGATTAATGTATAAATGTCACTGGCAGGGAAGGGGTTAACACTAGGGGCGATCAAGGGGTTAAGTGTTCCCTAGAGAGGTGTTTCTAACTGTGGGGGGAGTGTACTGACTGAAGGAGGAGAGAGATCGCTGTTCCTGATCACAAGGAACAGCAGATCTCTACTCCCCTGTCAGAATGGGGATCTGTCTGTTTACATACACAGATCCCTGTTTCGGCCACGTGCATCGGCTCCCGTGTTGCGCCATGGGGGTGCGCACCCCCTATAGCTTCTTAAGGAGGTCGACGCACAATGAGTACAACTGTGATGGCTGGTCGGCAAGTAGTTAATATATAATCATGCGTACATTAGATGTTCATGACGTAAATAAAATTGTGCAGTTTCAAGTTGTTAATCTAGTTATTTCGTTTAGTTAAATTTGGTGGATTTGTTAATTTTTTTTTCAGGAATCGTATTCAGAATAAATTTTATGACTTTTTCTAATTTTCTTCAAATTTACAAAAATTTTTTTCGATTCTAAATGTTCAAATCGATAAATTTTGAATCATCAAATCAAAAACTTTAGTTTTTTTTTTAATTCAAATATGGCAAAGTGAACAGACAAAAGAAAAATCTTCATCAAATGATTACAATGGGTTTATTTACGAAAGGCAAATCAACTTTGCACTGCAAGTGCACTTGAAAGTGCAGTCGCTGTAAATCTAAGGGGTAGATCTGAAATGCGGGGAAGCTCTGATTATTTTATCATCCAATCATGTGCAAGCTAAAATGCTGTTTTTTATTTTCCTTGCATGTCCCTCCGGGATCTACAGCGACTTTACATCCAAGTGCACTTGCAGTGCAAAGTGGATTTTCCTTCAGTAAATTTCAGATTTCAGAAATATGTTTACAGTTAGGGTTCAACTGGAGTTCGATATAAAATTTTATTAGAATTTCAATTTGAGTTTCGGAAATTCAAACTAATTTAGTTTCATTATTCAGAGCATTCAGTACATTTTGTGTAATTTGGGTATTCAGATATATCCAAATCTCTATATAACGTAAAATGAACCGCACATGTCTAGCATACATGTGCACTGGTGCTCCCCCTTGAGTGCACAGTGGCGCAAACACGTGACCACTGTGTCTGGTGGACACATCGGATAACAGCGCTCAGTACCCAGCTCCTGTGAGCAGCTAGGATGTCATGTGATCACATGATTAGAATGTCAACAAAACGGTCATAAATGGCTTTCATTCACCATTTATGACTGTTTTGCTTAGTATTGTGATGCTGTGATTGGCCCACAGTTATCACATGGTACCTGGGCCAATATTTCTTGCCATTACCATAACTTATAAAAAAAAGAGTTCATATTCAGTGCTTGAAGAAATAAGCCTGAAGAAAATCCAGGGGAGATGGTGTGTAGAAAAGACAGGACCTTCACACCAGCTTCAGTGTATGCAATGACACTTCACACCACAATAGACATGTGCACTGCCAAAAAATTTGTTCATTTTCATTTTAATCGATTTTGTTTTTTTGGGGTTTTTGGGTCATTCGTTATGATCGCAATTCATAAATTCATAAATTTGTAAATTTGAAAATCCATAAATTCTTAAATCCATAAATTCAAAAATTCGTAAATTCAAAAATATGAAAATCCGAAAATAAGATAGAAAATCCCAAAATTCGAAAGAATAAATAACTAACTAACTAATAATAACTAACTATTAAATTATAGGTATTAGATTTTCCTTTCAAATTTGGCTGTTAGTAAATGTAACGAACATGATTTTATCCAAAGTTACGATTTATCCGAAATAACGAATGCTGCATCTAACAAAAAAGGAATGGAACAAATTAATAATAAATAATAATAATAGGCCTCTCTGACAGCTGCAGTGGACTGCGCACTAGTCTCTGCTTGGGTGATGGTGGATGAGGAGGATGAGGATGGTTTAGTAAACCAATCCACCACCTCCTCTGCATGCTGTGGCTCGATAGCATTGGCAACATCACTAAACAGAGGAATTATGCCCTGCCTGAGGACTGACCACGTCCACCTTTGCCTTTTGTCACATATGCTTCTGGCCCCCCCACAGTGCCATGGGAGCATCTGTCTCTCCTTGTTGGCCTCCCAGACATGATGGGGGGAGTGGGGGGGATTATTAACAAAATGTAATAAAGATGTGGAAATGTGTACGTGGATGCCATCTAATCAATGGAAAGTGGTGTTTGTTGCACTTTAACCTGAGTACTCACTACACAGACACGCTCCACTGATGCACTACAATGTACTGCAGTAAAACTGCACTGACACACTGCAATATAATGCAATAAATGTGCGCTAATGCACAGAAATATACTGCGTTGAATGTGCACTTATGCACTGAAATATACTGCATTCAATGACACATAACACACTGAAATATACCGCGTTAAACGTGCACTAATGCACAGAAATATACTGCGTTAAATGACACATAACACACCGAAATATACAGCGTTAAACATGCACTAACGCACAGAAATATACTGCGTGAAACGTGCACTAATGCACAGAAATATACTACGTTAAACATGCCCTAATGCACTGAAATATACTGCATTAAATGACACGTAATGCACAGAAATATACTGTGCTAAACGTGCACTAATGCACTGAAATATACTGCATTAAAAGACATGTAATGCACAGAATTATACTGCGTTAAACGTGCAGTAATGCACAGAAATATACTGTGTTAAATGTGCACTAACCCACTGAAATATACCGCATTAAACAAGACGTAACACTGAAATATACTGCGTTAAAGGGCACATAACACACTGAAATATACTGTGTTAAATGTGCAGTAACACACTGAAATATACTGCGTTAAATGTGCAGTAATGCACAGAAATATCCTGTGTTAAACATGCACTAACTCACTCAAATATACTGCGTTAAACGGCATGTAATGCACTAAAATATACAGTGTTAAAGGGTACGTAATGCACTGAAATATACTGCGAAAAACATGCAGTAACACACATAAATATAATGTGTTAAACGTGCGGTAACGCAATGATATATACTGCATTAAATGGTGCAAAATATATTGCGTTAATCATGCAATAACGCACAGAAATATACTATGTTAAATGTGCACTACTGCACTGAAATACGCTGTGTTAAACAGCGCGTAATGCACTGAAATATACTGTGTTAAACAGCACGTAAGACACTGAAATATACTCTGTTAAACGTGCACTAATGCACAGAGTTATACTGGGCAAAATGTGCAGTAATGCACAAAAATATACTGTGTTAAACATGCACTAATACATTGAAATATACTGTGTTAAACGTCATGTAACACACAGAAATATACAGCATTAACCGTGCAGCAATGCACAGAAATATACTACATTAAACGTGCGCTAACACACTGAAATATACTACATTAAACGTGTAGTATTGCACAAAAATATACTGTGTTAAACATGCACTAACGCACTGAAATATACTGCGTTAAATGTCACATAATGCACAGAAATATACTGCATTAAACATGCAGTAACGCACAGAAATATACTGCATTAAACGTGCACTATGCACTGAAATATACTGCGTTAAACAGCACATAACGCACAGTAGTATACTGCGTTAAACGTACAGTAACACACATAAATCTACTGCATTAAACGTGTAGTAATGCACAGAAATCTACTGCGTTAAATATACACTAAGGCACAGAAAAATGCTGTGTTAAACTTGCACTAACGCATTGAAATGTACTGCTTCAAACGCACACTAACGCAATGAACTATACTGTAGTAAACCTGCCCTAACAAAATAAGCTGACACATGTAAAATTGAATGGTCACTACACCCACACTGAATGAACTATCATTAGATTCACAATAAATTGATATTCTACACTGACAATAAAATCAGAATAGCATACTATAACACACTAAGGGGTTGATTTACTAAAGGCAAATAGACTGTGCACTTTGCAAAGTGCAGTTGCACTCTGCAAGTGCGGTTGCTCCAGAGCTTAGTAAATGAGCTAAAGCTTAACTTTGCAAAGAATACCCAATCACGTGCAAGGAAAATAAAAAACAACAACATTTTTGCTTGCACATAATTAGATGATGGAAGTCAGCAGAGCTTCTGCTCATTTACTAAGATCTGGAGCAGCTGCACTTGCAAAGTGCACAGCCTATTTGCCTTTGGTAAATCAACCCCTAACTCCCTAATAGCACTGAGCCCTATTCTATCTCTCTCCACGCCAATATTACACTATGAATGGCCACTAATAAAATAATACATTTAGAGTGTAGGGCAGGATGAAGAGCAATGAGCCATAATTGGATAGGGTCATCATTACTTTCTCCAATCATGGCTCTAATAGTGCTCTGTGCTCTAATTGGGCGAAGCTTTCATTGCTTCAGCCAATCAGGAATTCCAATGCACTGTGCAGTGACGCAGTGCATTGTGGTCATTCGGTGGGCCAAACAAACGATTGAAAGCCCCGATAATTCGGGTGTTCATTGAACGGGCAAACAGCCAATGTTTGGCCTGAACTCATGCTCACCCATTAGCCCATCCCTACCAATACATAAATATAAAAAGTGTAGCGCTAAAATTAAATCTTCTGTGTGAGAAGATTAAGAGAGGGGAAGCTATTCTGCACTTGTGTGAAAAATAACCACATCCAATCTTAGAACTAGAAAAATTAAAGCAAATTAGTGAAGTAAATTCTAGGTGTGTAATCTTATGTCGTAACCTATATAGGACATAACACGCTCTTCCTTTAATGGTAAGATTAGCATGAACAATCAAAAAAAAACGTGAATTGAAAGTAGTGAGATATAACAGACATATTAGTGAAATTAAAATGTCCACACTTCTGGTACTAGTGCAATATAAATAGCAGACATAGTGGTGATATTAAAATGTCCACACTTCTAGTAAAGGGTGTAGCCACCGGTTAGAGCCTAAAAATAAATTGTCTAATCCAAATTATACATAATGCAGTTGAAGCAAGTTCAGTGTAATGCAGTTGATATACTGGTATCTTCTCAGTAATAATCCAAATCAGAGTAAGGGTTAAATACTCTTACCGACTTTGGTGGACTCACAGGCCCTTGGCGGTGAGTCAAACGAGCTTGCACTGTCTTAAGAAGGATGACAGTATAAAGGTGGTCTGTACACTGGTGAACCTCCTCCTCAGATGGGGGACCAGGAACCTGCCCGGATGACCTGTACGATCACCGTCTTTGTCAGCATAAGTGAACCATGTGTAAAGAAAAAACAAGGAGCCTCCACATGGTGTAAATCCAAAAAATTCAATTGGCGTTTATTGATCAGTCAAGATCATCCAACAATTCATAAAAAGATAAAAACAATAGAATCGATTCCAACAATAAAAAACAAAAAACACGCGTGGTGTGGGTGGCTGGGTACAGCAAGGAGACCCTACCCTACCAATAGGCTCTATCAAATGATTTCTCTGCATCTAGAGTAAGGAAAGCTGTAGGCGAATTGCAAAATTCTGCTGCTTTAATAACATTCAATATCCTTCTAGTGCCAACTGGGGCCTGTCGGCCTTTAACAAATCCTACTTGATGGAGTAACTTCAGGCAAACGATAGGCCAACATTTTTTCATATCGTTTAAGACCTGTATGTAAGGAAAGGAAATGGGTCTGAAATGTTACAGTACTGTAGGCTCCTTCCCTGGTTTAGGCAAAGTTATAATAACTGCTTGTAACATTTCCTCAGGAAACGAGCTAGAGAGTGCAGCCTCATTAACCTCCCTAGCAGTAATCCTGAGTGTGGCTCGGGGTGAATTTTCTTCACCAAAAGCGGTAACCCTGAGCCACACCCACAGGATCCAGGCAAAGTTACTTACCTTGTCCCAAGGATCCTGCAATGTCTCCCCGCTGTGTCCACGGGCTGTATACTCTGTTCAGTTTATGACAGTTCTGGGCTCCGTTCCCTGCCAGTCCCACTACACATGGGGACGGAGCCCGGCGCCAAATTCAAAAAGTGAAAACATAACACATACAGTACACTGTAATCTTACAGATTACATAACTGTATCAAATAATTTCACATCCCTTTTGTCCCTAGTGCTTTGTCCAGTACCCTGATTGCAGTTTTATATTATATATACTGTTCTTTCTGCCTATAAACTTGAGAATGTCCATAGCAACCAAAAAGTGTCCCTTTACGTCAAAAGCGGTTTTAGACCAGCTAGAAAACGGGGATAATAAATTAGAATCACTTACAGAATTGAGCGATAGTGATTAGTGGGGAAATTCGTCATCAAACACTGAAAGTAATGACAGTGACAATTCTGCAACTGAGCAGTGCTTTTGATTTGATTACATTATTGAATACATTTTATAATTTTTATATTATTATTTGTTATAATTATTTATAATTATTTATTATACTATAATTTATGATTTCATGTTTCAAACTTTATCATACCCAGGATGTCTATTAGACTCTTGTTTGGACAGATTTAAGTGAGTTATTCCTAAGAATGACAGGCCTACAATATAAACCGCCAAATTTCCATGCAAAACAATGTACCGCTTTGACCATCAAAAATCTGACATAATCATACCGCCAGGGAGGTAAAATAGGGTTTTGTAAATAAGGCAATAATATGTTCTGAAAGGATTTAAATTAGTCAGAGAAGAAGCCATCTGCCCTGGGGGATTTGTTGTTCAGGAGGGAAGATATGACTTTTCGGATTTCAGTTTCAGTGATAGGCAGATTCAGTTGTTCTAATACTTGAAATGATAAGGAGGGAAGGTTCAAAGATCCCAAAAAATAGGTAAACACCTCTGCAGTGTGTTGGGGGGGGGGATAGTAGTACCATCCTTTAACTTATACTGTACAAGGATTGATAATATTGCATAAACTCATTGGCTATGGCCTTTGGATGAATTTTTTTTATCTGGGTTTTTGAGTCTAGTAAGTAAGTAGGTCTAGATTTGGCTTGTCTGTGATGCAAGGAGTTTACTTGCCTTATTTCCCTGTGAGTAATGGGTAGCTTTAAGTCTTTTGATACAATTTTTCATAGTTAGTAGAAGAAGTACCCTAGGTTCATTTCTATAGAGTTGAAGTTCAGAGGTGAGCTTCTGTAAAAAAGTGAGTTTGTACTGTGTTTCCAATAAGGAAATCTAAGAGAGGAGATTTTGAAGCTTTTGCACTCTCTGACTTTTTTCCCCTTGCACCACATTAAATGAGAAGGCCTCTACAAAAGGCTTTATGTACACACCAAACATTAAAGATATACAATTATGGTTTGATATTGGTTACTATGCTGCAACAGATTCTGTGTGCACCAGTTTTAGTAACCCTCCCACCTCATGTCTATTTTTGGTCAAAAATAAATCATATGTATTGAGTATCATAAATAAAAACAATAGGGGTCACAATCATTTTACAATATTAGGTCAGAACATTAGTCCTCATAGCAGGATTGGTTCTCAATGTGATTTACAGATAGCTTCATCATAAATTCAGAGGTAATGTTGCACGAAACAATTGAGTAATACCATTTTAGGGTCTAAGCCCATAATCACATATAATAAATACCAATTTTTTTTTACATCTCTCATATACTGTATAGCCAAGCCAAAACATTGTTGCTAGTACCATTTCAATAAAACATACTAAAACTGCATATTGCTATGCATGTGGTATGTGCCACAACACTTTTGGGGAGATTTGCTAAAACTGGTGCACTCAGAATCTGGTGCAGCTGTACATGGTAGCCAATGAGCTTCTAACTTCAGCTTGTTCAATTAAGCTTTGACAATAAAACCTGGGTTGGTTTCTATGCAGAGCTTCACCTGATTTAGCACACTCCGGTTTTAGTAAATTGCCCCCATTTGAATTTGCTGATTGTTCATACAATCCCTAATCAAACTGTATACCTAATAATGAGGAGTTTTCTCATAATAACCTGTATTTTCATACAACCTTCTCCTTCTCCCAATAACAACCTTCTCCCAATAACCTTCTTTTCTGTTATATATTAGTGGTTTGAAGACTACAGAAGAACCAGTGACATTTTTGTTCATGAAGTGTTGATGAATACTATGGTGATTTTGCCTTTTTTGTATGAATACATATATTTGCATCTACAGTGATGATCTGTGATCATACCTAAACATTTTGTTTTTTTCGTTTTGCTATACAAAAAAATGACCAGGATGTGAAAATTTTACCCAATATTACACTGAGATATCCTATCACTGATTCATCCATGGATGCCAGAGAGGCTGTAAGAAACATTATTTATCGGAACCACAGAAGACAGTCCCTAATTACTCATGTTCTGGAAAAGCTAAACTTGTCGGTTTTATTGGAGATCATTTTTCAGTGACAACAATTCCAATGGCACAAATACTGGGGCTCTATGGATATACACAGGTGGGTGCTTTGGGTATATTGTATATCCCAATAAAATTTTTACTTCTATTTCCAATATGATGTAATATAAACTGTAAATCCATATTGTATCATACACAGAAGATGATTTTTAAGGTGAAACACAGGTACATCATAATCATTTCAATTTTGTTTTAGTTTTTATTGTTGTTGTTTCTCTTCTTCCCAATAAAGTATTCTAAACTCCAAACTAATCTAATCGGGCATCAGTGTTTTAAAAAAAAGAAGCAGTGAAAGTATTAGAAGATAACACGCTATAATTACTTAATTTTTCTTCATATACAGTATAGACATGTGCAGTTTGTTTTGTTACAAATTCATTTTCGGACGAAATTCATCATATTCGTTCATTCTGAAACATCCAAATGAACGAAAGACTCTTTGACGAATGCATACGAAAACAAATTGTCAGAAAGAACGAAAATCCGAAGGAACAAAAAACGATTCAACTTACGAGTTTATATACAACCAGGTGTAGCGCTAAAAAATGAGAAAGAAAATATTGCTATACCACATAAAATAGCAAGATAAATTGTGAAAAAAAATAGTGTTTTGTATATTTTGTGAACATTCATACATAAAAGTCACTCATGTTATAAAGCCTTAGGGTCACCAAAAATGATGACAGGATGTAATAATGGCAATAAAGTCCAAAACTGAATATGCAGGTGTGGTGAACATAAATGTTGCAATGGTGATGAATTCCAAAACATATACTCGTGAAAATTTCTGAATAAAATACAACATGTGCTGACAGACACTTGTGCGAAACCACCACCCGAGATGGCTTACCAGAAAGTTGGGACCCACCTAGCATACGCTATATGGGTCAAACAGGCTTAGGTTGCTCACTGGCAAAGGAGGTAGGATACCAAGGTAGATACCAAGGGCTGGTGAATGGTGAAGTTGTAACGTTGCTATCCCAAAGTAGTCTTCTCCATACGGAAGCTCGGACACCAACGGGCATTACCCACATGTAATGAAGAAGGGGCAAAGGTATAGTTTAAAACAGCATGGTATGTGTCCTCTGGCAGAATGGATGACTGTGACCCCTTCCTTCTCCTTCGATTATAGGGCTCTCAGCACAGTTGACGTATATCATCCAATAAAGAGAAAGATTTGTGCTCTAGGATCACCGATGCGGCGTGCGTTCCAAATACTGGATATGACAACACTCACTCGTCACCGCTTGATGCCCCTCCCACTGGGCGTCTTCAGAAGCTACACCTTGTGAAGGCTTTAATAGGTCCTTTTGTGGTAAACTCCAGTCTTGGATAGTGGAGGGAAGATTTTACAGGTGGATTCTGGCAGTGGTGAAGTTCATCTCCGAAGATGGATCCGGATGGCTAGCGTAGAGCTTAGCAGCAGATGTACTTGCTTCATAGAAAGGAGAGGATTTTTTTCAGCACATGTTGTATTTTATTCAGAAATTTTCACGAGTATATGTTTTGGAATTCATCACCATTGCAACATTTATGTTCACCACACCTGCATATTCAGTTTTGGACTTTATTGCCATTATTACATCCTGTCATCATTTTTAGTGACCCTAAGGCTTTATAACATGAGTGACTTTTATGTATGAATGTTCACAAAATATACAAAACACCATTTTTTTTCACAATTTATCTTGCTATTTTATGTGGTATAGCAATATTTTCTTTCTCATTTTTTAGCGCTACACCTGGTTGTATATGATTTATTACAAATTTTCTATTTGTTGTGTTAGCTGCTCACATTTATAACTTCTATTGAGTAAGCGCATGGTTTACAGGTTTTTTAACTTACGAGTTTAACAAATCGATTACATTTGAATAATTAATTAATTTTGTATTTTCGTTTTTTTTCGACTATTTGTTATCGCTGAATATAAAGAAATAAGGAATGCATTTTTGTTCTTTAACCACTTCAGCCCCGGAAGATTTAGCTGCTCAATGACCAGGCCATTTTTTTTGCGATTAAGCACATGTCCATTTTACTGACAATTGAGCGGTTGTGTGACGTTGTACCCAGACAAAATTGACGTCCTTTTTTTTCCACAAATAGAGCTTTCTTTTGGTGGTATTTGATCATATCTGCGTTTTTTATTTTTTGCGCTATAAACAAAAGAAGAGCAACAATTTTGAAAAAAACACAATGGGGGTTATTTACGAAAGGCAAATCCACTTTGCACTACAAGTGCAAACTACAACTGCAAAGTGCACTTGGAAGTGAAGTCGCTGTAAATCTGAGGGGTAGATATGAAATGAGGGGGAGCTCTGCTGATTTTATTATCCAATCATGTGCAAGTTAAATGCTGTTTTTTTATTTTGCTTGCATGTCCCCCTCAGATCTACAGTGACTGCACTTCCAAGTGCACTTTCAGTGCAAATTCAAGTTCACTTTGCACTTGTAGTTTGCACTTGTAATGCAAAGTGGAGTTGCCTTTAGTAAATAACCCCCAATATATTCCTCAGTTTAGGTTGATATGTATTCTTGTACATATTTTTGGTAAAAAAAAATCGCAATAAGTGTATATTGATTGGTTTGGCAAAAGTTATAGCGTCTACAAAATAGGGGAAAGATTTATAGCATTTTAATTATTATTATTTTTTTTTTACTAGTAATGGTGGTGATCAGCGAGACTGCGATATTGCGGCAGACACATCGGACAATTTTGACACATTTTTGAGACCAGTGACAATTATACAGCGATCAGTGCTATAAAAATGCACTGATTACTGTATAAATGTCACTGGCAGTGAAGGGGTTAACACTAGGGGGCGATCAAGGGGTTAAATGTGTTCCCTGGGTGTGTTCTAACTGTGGGGGGATGGGACTGACTAGGAGAGATGACAGATCGGTGTTCATATCAGTATGAACACACGATCAGTCTCCTCTCCCCTGAGAGAACCAGGATCTGTTTACACACACAGATCCTGGTTCTCACTCTGTTACGAGCGATCGCGGGTGCCCTGTGGTCATCGCACCGGCCGGGCACTCGCATCGGCTCCGCATCAAGACAGCATATAACAGGAACATTCCATTAACAAAGGATCTTAACATATTTTAAACTAAATGTGCTTACTCATAAGTAGAGATGAGCTCTGCTTTAAATACAATTTCGACCCAAACCCAGTCTGTTGGCTGTTCAGCAAATGGATGAACAAAATGGGCAGATTTGGCCAGACTGCCCATCTGTGCAAATCTCCAACTGATCAAGTCAGTAAGCAATCACTTAGTGGCAGAATCACTACCACCACTGGGCAGATTTGGACAGATTGCTCACCTGCAGTTTTACTGCAGCAGGTTGGCTCCTCTGGGCAAAACGACGTCACCTCATGTCGTTTTGCCTTTTGGCCACTAGGGGGGGCACATCATTCACAATAAATTGATCCCCCCCCCCTACTCCCATTGCAAATGACAGCTCCTCTGTGCAGCTGGAATGTAAGTGCAGTGCCAGGGAACCTGGATGATGTCATTGACCAAATATGGTTATGTCCATATATGGTTAATGATGAGACGTGGGATCCCAGACAGATTTTTACAAGCTTGCTCGGATTTGTCATTTAGTGGTGGTATTGATTCTGCCACTAAGTGATTGCTTACTGACTTGATCAGTTGGAGATTTGGGCAGGTGGGCAGTCTGGCCAAATCTGCCCATTTTGTTTATCCATTTGCTGAACAGCCAACAGGCTGGGTTTGGGTCAAACTCGTATTTAACCCAAAGCTCATCACTATTTATGAGTAAGCACATTTAGTTCAAAATATGTTGAGGTCCTTTGTTAATGGAATGTTGCTGTTATATGCTGTCTTGAAGATAAGTCTATAAATAACAGTGAGTACCTGGAACCTATTTTTTTTGTGTTGGTACCAGATTGTTATATACAAACTTCCCTCTTGGATTGTATGGAGAAACTGAATATTCCCTTATAGCAGCAGCTTTTAAGGAAATTTATATAAGGAGAAAATGTGTTTTTATCTCATAAAGAAAATATTATTTAAAATGAAGTAAATGTATCAATTATAATGTGAACATACTGTAAACATGCTCTCATCAAGTTTAATTAGTATTAGAGAAATATTTTAGAATGCACCAAGCAAAATGTACTTGTTTTTATAGCCATCTACATGCAATATATTTGAAGCAACCCTGTCAAAAATACTTTACAAACAGTTTATAAAATAATATGTTTAGTGGAAGGTTCTGGAATGCAATGAGTGAAATCTTCTCTCTCTTGAACATATGGGTGGCGCTGGTGTCCTACTTTAGGATCATTTGGAAACTATGCTGCCCTCTGATCACAGTGGTTCCTCCCTGCTAAGTGATTACTTTGTTCTGTAGTAGGCCAGTGGTAGGAACCATTACACCAAGCAGGGGACAAGGTCTGCAACAAATCCACAGTGTTGGATACCAGTGGTGTCCAAAGCTCTTCAAGAAAGCAAAAAATTCTACTAACTGCCCATTGGAAGAGTAAGTATTAATAATTAAACTTTACACTTTAACAGTATTCATTCTCTTCCTAATACATTAGTAAAAATACAATGATATAGATATAACTATAATGTTAGCTCTATATATTATAGAAAATATTTTTATTACCAAGGGTCATCATACATAAAAAAAAAAAAATAATTATCCTTTATTTTCAAGCAAACCTGTTTTTGTATTCAGATCAGGCTTGAACAGAATTATGTAGCATTTTGGGAAAAATATACAGCCAAGAAGTACAACACTTGATGCCAATATAGCAAAAATCTCCACAGACACCATGTCTTTCCCTTTAGTGCTCAGATAAGCCGGGATCATGGCAATCCAGACACTGCAGAACACCAGCATGCTGAATGTAATGTACTTGGCCTCATTAAAACTGTCTGGCAATGTTTTGGCTAAAAAAGCTATAATGAAACTCAAAGCTGCCAGAAGCCCCATATATCCCAGGACAGAGTAGAAGCCGATAACCGAACCCTCATTACACTGAATGATGCTCTTTCCCTGATAAGAGTGAGTGTCTTTATCCTGGAATGGAGGAGAAATGGATAACCAAGAAACACAGATTATTACTTGAACCAGTGAAAACATGCAAATGATAAAATTGGGCAGCTTGGCTCCCATCCATTTCCTCCAGGGACTCCCAGGTTTGGTGGCTTTAAAAGCAATACACACCATAATACTTTTGGCAAGTAGAGAAGAGACAGCAACTGAGAAGATGACACCGAAAGAGGTCACACGCAGCATGCAGGTTACATCTACTGGATGTCCGAGGAACAAGAAGACACAAAGGAAGCTCAACATGATGGAGACCAGGAGAAGATAGCTCAGGTTCCGGTTATTAGCTTTAACAATGGGGGTGTCCTGATAATGTATAAATATCCCCAATATTAAACCAGTCAGAAGACAACAGAGGATGGAGACAGATGAAAATACTGGAACAATTGTATCATCAGTGTAGGAAAGAAATTCCACCAATTTGGGAACACATTGATCCTTCTTCTCATTTGGCCATTCATCATCAGGACATTTCATGCAGTTTTCACTGTCTGAAGGAAGGAAAATACAAACACAATGAGCATCTGTGCCAAAGTTTCTGAGTTAAAAAATGATCCTTTCCTTACAGCTAGCAACTGGATTTTCATCAGTGCATTGTGCGAGAATAAAATAAAATATACTAATGCCCTTATATTGTAGAAATGTATTTCAAATTAGATAGATAGATAGATAGATAGATAGATAGATAGATAGATAGATAGATAGATAGATAGATAGATAGATACATAGATAGATAGATAGATAGATAGATAGATAGATAGATAGATAGATAGATAGATAGATAGATAGATAGATAGATAGATAGATAGATAGATAGATAGATAGATAGATAGATAGATAGATAGATAGATAGATAGATAGATAGATAGATAGATAGATAGATAGATAAATGGATGAAGTGAGGTGATGGGGGCAGTGCGGATGACAGGTCCCCCCGGCCGGCCAGCCAACCCTGATGGCCACCCAAACCCCCCTCTTCATTGGCCATTAGACATTCTATTTTATATCGGGGTACTTAATTAAAATTCACGGGGGTCCGGTTGGAAAAATGTTCTTTCGGTGGAGGTCCGAGTGTCATATTGGTGCTATGACTCCACATGAGTTGTACTTTTTTTCTTTCAACTTTATTGAAATGTCAAAATACAGTTTATTTATGTTTATGCACCACAGCTCAGCTGCGGTGCATAGAAAGAGTATGCATTTTACACCGCACTGCTCAGCACTCAGGGGCGCTGTTGCAGTGTGAACAGGACACATATTGCTCTTGCAGAGACCTGTGTTTTGCTAGTGCAGAAATCACAGACCCCCTTTACATCAGTGTCCTCAGTCCCTCCCTTCCCATCACATCTCCTCCCCATTTTATATCATAGGCTGCCTCATCACAACCCCCCATCACAGACCCCCCATTACAGACACCCATCACAGACTGACCCATCACAGACTGACCCCCCCATCACAGACTGACCTGACCCATCACAGACCCCCCATCAAAGACCCCCCATCACAGACTGACCCCCAAATCACAGACCCCCATTACAGACACCCATCACAGACTGACCCATCACAGACTGACCCCCCCATCACAGACTGACATGACCCATCACAGATCCCCATCACAGACCCCCATCACAGACTGACCCCCAAAAATCACAGACTGACCCCCCAATCACAGACCCCCATCACAGACTGACCCCCATCACAGTCCTCTCTCGATATCAAACCCCCTGTCCTTTTCATAACAGCACAGACTAACCCCCCAATTTACAGACTGACCCCCTTCAAAGACAGAGCCCCATCACAGACTGGCCCCATCACAGACTGACACCCCCAATCACAGACCCCCATCACAGACTGACCCCCCATCACAGACTGACCCCCCAATCACAGACCCCCATCAGAGACTGACCCCCATCACAGTCCTCTCTCGATATCAAACCCCCTGTCCTTTTCATAACAGCACAGCACTGCCCCCTCCCCACAGAGCCCTATCTTATTCACACAGAACATGAAGTGCTGCCGCCGCTCTGGAAAAAGGGCAGGACTTTTCACGTTAAAGGTGGGTGATTGATTGCTGGGTCCGCCCTGCTGCCTAGCAACCAATCCCTCACTTTTTAACTTAAAAAGTCCCGCCCTTTGTCCAGAGTGGCCGCGCTTCATGTTTTGTGTGACTAAGAAAGGCAGTGTGGGGAGGGGTCAGTGCAGCAATATTACGGAAGAGATGGACCTGCCAGGCCTGCTATGCTGTGAACATAGTGGCATCAGCAGAGGTAGGCAGACGGGTGAGCTGGCGACGGGGAGAGGACACACAGGAAACTCCTCGGTGAGGGATGTGGTTTGGGCAGAATGGCTACTGGGGCCGGACCGCAGTCTGCCATTTAGTGACACCTATCAAATATGGGAACTCATAATTATGGACTTTGAAGGCACAAAAGTAATTAAACTAGAAAAGGTAAAAAATATAATTTCATTTTATTAAATTTGAATTTAAAATCGTATATATAATTGATTATTATCTTTAATACAGTCTATAAAAAAGTACTAGTACATAGATAGGTCCTATCCTGCATATTGTTTGAACCCAACCATCAATATATATTCCAACATTCAAAATAGAGAAGAAAACCTAACTTCCCAAATAATATTGTGGTGATGGATGTAGGAGATAGTATGGGTTGAGTTGCAGGTCAGGTGGGCCTTCTTTTTATTCGCTCGACATGTTGCGCGTTTGTAACGCTTCTTCAGGAGCTGGAGATTATACTGCTAAATATATGTAAAAAATGTATAGCAATAAATATATATGCAATATAGACAAATGATATATATCTTAATGATTGAATTTGTACATAATGAAATGAAAAATAATAAAGTATATCTCAATCCATTGAAACAATCACAGGGAGAAAACCCCATACAGGAAAATGATCAGGCGGGGGTTCATCATGGATTACTCCATTGTTAAGGATGTGGCAGACCACTCCTTAACAACCAGCTATTCACTGTGCCCTAATTGGGCATCAGGGATTAGAATGCACTATGCAGTGTGCAGTGCATTGTGGGGCACTCTGCAGGCGAACATCCTGCCGAGCGCCCTGCAAATTTGCGTGTTGGCCGAACAGCCAAACTTTTGCTTGGCCCGAACTGTTCGCCCAACTCTAGCTGACATTTCACCTCAGGGTGCTGGTTCCTAGGCGTTGTGTGCATGGACGGTTGCAGAAAATAGATGCCGGTCACTTTTAGGCTGAACAAAAGTGAGTTTTTTTCCTCACGATGGCAATATGTAGGGAGAGAGTATTAGGGCACAGGACACCCTAGGACAATAGGCAAACAGACCAGCAGACTCCAAAGACAGAAACAGACAGGTAGACAGTAATACAGAACAAGGGCCTTGGGGGTGCATCCAATGTTCTGTACCTATGTAGCAACAGCTGTCTCCTATAGCAACCAAAAAAAACCACAGCACCACGTATAGATTCTTTAGATGAGTCTGTCTTGACACTTTTCCAGGTTCTACACAGCCCCAAGCTCACGGAAGAGTAACCACTGGTACTACATCTCATGCCTCCAGGCAACAAACAGGCTCTCTCTTGCAGAGCCAAGAGCAGTTGGCCAAGCCTTAGGCTTCAGGCCTACCCAATGCAGCTGTTTCTCACACATCCACACCAGACCAAGGTCTGGATGGGAGGACCCTGATCACTTGATCTCCATATATTGCATATATACACTTTCCCAGCATGCGTCAGTGGCCATGAAACTCCTACTGATTGGCAGAGTGCAGTATGCATATTCATAACCTAGATTTACTGTAGTTCATCATACTAATGCTAAAGGTAACATTGCCACCTACTGACAAAAGGGAGGAACCACAGCAACACCAGGCTTAGGAGAAAACCCAAAGGATCACAAAGACTACAAATCAGGGAGATTAACTACAACCTAGTGCAGCTAAATTTGCTGGTAGTCCCTGTTTAAGACAAGGGGTCTACATAACTATACATAGACCATACCTGTGGGATCCCCTTGGAAGCTGGAAATCATGGTAGTAGACGCCTCTAGACATGTGTGGTTTGTTTTGTTCCGAATTGAAATTCGGACACATTTGTTGTTGTTATTTGTAATTTCGGATGTATCCGAATTTCTGAATTAAAATAGAAGTGAATTTAAATGAATCCCAAATAATGAAACAAGATTTTGGACCGAATTTGAATTGTTTTTGAATAGTTTTAAAATCAAATTCAAATTACCGAAGAGAATAAAATAGCATAGAAAATAGAGGAATAGAAAAGAAAATAATATGATAGAATAGAAAAAAATTTAATAAAAAGTGAAGGAATAGAATATAATAGAGTAAAACAGAACAGAATCGAAAATAAAAGAATAAAAAGGGATATAATATAAAAGGAAAGAAAAGAATAGAAAATAAAGGAATAAAATGCAATAAAAAAATTAAATACAAAAATAAAAAATATAAAAAATATAACCATCTTCTGAAATTTGAATTTCAAATAGAATACATTTGAGAGAAAAGAATAGAATATAAAAAAAAAGAATAGATTAGAATAGAAAAAAAATAGAAAAAAAATGAAAACAATAACAATCCTCCAAAAAATGAATATAATGAATTAAATTTTGAATAGAATAGAAAATAATAGAATAGAAATGTAACTATGTAAAATAAAAGAATTGAAAAGAATTAAAAAAAACAATAGAATAGAATAGAACCATTTCCCACAATTTGAACCATTTTCCAAAATTAATTTTTCAAATAGAATAAATTTGAATTTGATAAAATAGAAAAGAATAGAATAAAATAGAAAATAATAGATAGGAAAATAAAATAATAGAATATAAAAGAGTAGAATAGAATAAAAATGAATAAAATAGAATAGAATAAATATAACAATATAACAGGTTTCCAAATTTTGAATAGAATAAATTTGAATTTGAATAAGAAGAAAAGAATAGAATAGAAAATAAAATAATAGAATAGAATAGAAAAAAACAATAGAATGTAATAGAATAGAAAGGATACACAGTAACCATATTCCAAACTTCAAATTTCAAATAGAATAAATTTGATTTCCAATGGAATTTTAATGGAATTTGATTTGAACTTGAATGCAATTTGAATGTAATTCTAATCAATTGGAATTGTCCAAATTTGGTCGAATTGAGTTCAATTTCATCGAATTTGGAATTTCAATTAAACATAAGAAATAAAGAAAAGAAAGGGATAGAATAGAAAATAAAAGAATAGAATGGAATATTATGGAATAAAAAAAAAAGAAGATAACCATCTTCTGAAATTTGAATTTCAAATAGAATAAATTTGAGAGGAAAGAATAGAATAGAAAAAAATAGATTAGAATAGAAAAAAAGAATAGAATAGAATATAATAGAAACAATATAACGTTCCTACGAAAAACGATTGTTGAATAGAATATATTCAAATTTGAATAGAATAGAAAATAATAGAATAGAAAATAAAATAATAGCTTCCTCCAAAAAAGAATTTTGAATAGAGTGAATTCAAATTTGAAAAGAATAGAAAAAAATAGAATAAAAAATAAAAGAATTGAATAATATTGAAAAACAATAGAATAGAATAGAATAGAACCATTTCCCATAATATGAGCCATTTTTTGAAATGTCGGATTTCAAATAGAATAAATTTGAATTTGAATAAAAAAGAATAAAATAGTATAAAGTAGAAAAGAGTAGATAGGAAAATAAAATAATAGAAAAAAAGTGGAGAATAGACTTACAAGGAATAAAATAGAATAGAATAAAAATATATAGCCGTTTTCCAAATTTTGAATTTCAAATAGAATAAATTTGAATTCGAATAAGAAGTAAAGAATAGAATGGAAAAAAATAGAATAGAATAGAAAAATAGAAAAAAACATTAGAAAATAATGGAATAGAAAGGATGTACAGTAACCATATTCCAAAAATCTCATTTCAAATAGAATAAATTTGGTTTCCAATGGAATTTGAATGGAATAATAATCGAACGTGAATGCAATTTGAATGGATTTTGAATCAATTCGAATTTTCCAAATTTGGTCGAATTGAGTTCAATTCCATCGAATTCAGAAAATTCAATTTGAATTCAAATAAACAAAACAAATTCCGAAAATGAATTAAACAAATACAACACATTTAACTAAACACGTTCTTTGTAAATAACGAACCAAAACAAAACAAAACATTTTTTTGTTCTGCTTACTGTCTAGATACCTCTACTCTAGTGATCTCCATTAGCTTCCGGGTCCTGTGCTGAGCAGCTGCCCTTCTGCAGAAGCAGGGCCATCTTTAAGGCAGGGAAAAAGGGGCAGCTGCCCTGGGTCCTGTCATTGTTGTGGGGCCCAAAGCAGCTGCCTCATACTTGCCAACTATCCTAGTTTAAATTCCTTCATCCCTTGAGGTTTTAGTCCCGTCCTGTGTCCTGATATCTCAGTGTGAAGTTCTGTTACTAATGCTGCCAGCTCTGCCCTATTGTTGTGTACAGATGACTCACCTGCAGACCCTGTGTTTACATGTAAATACTGGCATTCATATGTAAATAGTGGTTGCATTCATATGTAAATAGTGGTGGCATTCATATGTAAATAGTGGCGGACCAGCAGCATTCATATGTAAATAGAGGCAGTATTCATATGTATATCATGCCCCCTGAGGTCATATCCACCATCACCAATACTGAATGCTGCCCACTGGGAAGGGAAAGGGGCATGCTTGAAAGTCCTACCTACAACTGTGGTCATTAAGCCTATCATCAGCCTGTTCTGCAAAGGTAAGCAAATTAGTGTGGGGGAGAGGGTAATGTGAGGTGTGCAGAGGTAGGCAGAGAAGGAATTACAGTTTGATGTGCAGAGGTGAGCAAGAAGGGGATGTGCGGAGGTAAAGAAGGTGGGTGCAAAGATGAGCAGAGGAGGCAGGTAGAGTTAAAGGAGAGAGGGATTGGAGAGTTTTGGGGTGCAGAGGTTAGCAGGGGTTTTTAGGATGCAAAGGTGTACTGACAGAGTGGATAAAGATGTAGGTCACATGTAGGGCAGCCCATTCATTTCAGTGGTTACTCTTTGTGCTACTAATGTGGAAGAAGGTCCAAAACCCTTTTTCAAAATCACACAGTGTCAAGGCACATGTCAGCAGATGTGGGAGGGTGTCATTAACAATTATTGGCACCGCTGTGTATATGCTAATGGGCAGCGCAATTCTGTGCTGTCAGTGTAAATTCCTCCTTACATTGGTGGTTACTGTGAATGCTTCTATTACATTAGTGGTCAGTGTAAACCCCTATTACTTTGGTGGCCAGTTTTGAAATTCCTCTTTATATTGGTAGTCGGTAAAAAAAAAATCAGCATTGCCCTTGATCACACCCTCCCCTGCCCCCAGCACTGCCACTGATCCCAGGAGTCCTAGGATCCCTAGGAGTTTTCTGTCTATTAATGGGTCCTTCACCTCCCCAGTCTATGGTGTGCAGGCAGTGAGGAGATGATGTGCTGTAACCTCTAGCAACCAATCAGTAAGCAGTAGTGATGTGCATTGACCTCTAGTAACCAATCAGTGAGCAGTATTGATGTACAGTAATCTCTAGCAATCAATCAACCAGCAGAAACCATGAGCTATAGCCTCTAGCAACTAATCAGTGAGCCGTAATGTGCGCTGTAATCTCTAGCAACCAGTCAGTGAGTGGTAATGATACACTGTAACCTCTGGCAACCAATCACAATCGCTGCCTGATCTGATTCAGTAAACAGATTTTGAGTCTAGCTGCTATTTATTGTATGTCTCAGAGCAGGTGGAGAGGGAAACTGCATGGAGGGGGGCAAGAAAAATTTTGCCCAGGGTCCAATCAATATTAAAGATGGCCCTGTGCAGGAGGTCTCCCACTCAGGACAGGCACCATTCAAAGATAGCTTTGCATCTTCTCAATGAATGCAATGTGTTCTCTGACTGAGTGAGGTTGAGTGGTGGGGCAGCGACGTCACAATCTCTGTCTCATCCATACAATTTCTGAATGACACCTGTGCTGAGCAGGTGAACTCTGTGTTCAGTAAGTTGCAGGGCAGCTGCTCAGCATGCGACCTAGAAGCTAGTGGAGATGATTGGATTAGTGGTGTCTACTACAGTGATTTCCAGCTTCCACAGGGACCAACCAGGTATGATATATGCAATATTACATTCGTCTAAACTGACCTGGTCCTAACTACTGTATGTAAAAATATCCATACTTGGAATTCTTTCTGTACTTGCAGGTTCTTTAAAGCGGAGTTCTACTCAGTTTTGTGTTTATTAAAAGTCAGCAGCTACAAAAAGTGTGGCTGTTGACTTTTAATAAACACACTGTCACCTCTCCCACGGTCCAGCAATTAAGGGCCGCCCCAACCCTTGGTTCTTTCACTTGCTTCTCTCTGGCGCCGGCATCACAAGTGTGGGCACCTGGCTGTGACAGCTTGTAGCTTCACAGCCGGGTGCGCACTGCACCTTCTCAATGGCCGGCCAATCTTCTGGGACCTGTGACGTGTCCGGAAGACTGCAGGGAAGGAGGGGGAGAGGAGAATTTTCGCTCGAATCGTCTAGGCGGAAGTGGGAGCTGGGTACCTGTCAAAACTACAGTACCTGACCGCGAGATTGTGTTTCCAGCGCGATACCATCGCGCTGTTCTCGGTGACAGGGTACTGTGCATGTCGCGCTGGCTTGCTCATCAGGAAAGGAAAACTTTTTTTCCTTTTGCGATGAGTGACAAGCAATGCTGACAGCTGTCTGGTATGAATCCTGAGGGGGGAACGCCGCGCCAAATTTTAAATAAAAAACCGGCGTGGGTTCCCCCCCAGGGGCATACCAGGCCTTTAGGTCTGGTATAGATTGTAAGGGGAACCGCCTACGCCAAAAAATCGGCATGGGGTCCCCCCAAAATCCATACCAGACCCTTATCCGAGCATGCAGCCCGGCCAGCCAGGAAAGGGGGTGGGGACGAGCGAGCGCCCCCCCTCCTGAGCCATACCAGGCCGCATGCCCTCAACATGGGGGGAGAGTGCCTTGGGGGAGGGGGGCACCCTGCGGCCCCCCCACCCCAAAGCACCTTGTCCCCATGTTGATGAGGACAAGGGCCTCTTCCTGAAAACCCTGGCCGTTGGTTGTCGGGGTCTGCGGGCGGGGGGCTTATCGGAATCTGGGAGCCCTCCTTTAATAAGGGGGCCCTCAGATCCTGGCCCCCCACCCTATGTGAATGAGTGTGGGGTACATGGTACCCCTACCCATTCACCTAGGAAAAAAAGTGTCAATAAAAAAAAAACACATTACACAGATTTTAAGAATAATATATTAGGCAGCTCCGGGGTCTTCTTCCGACTTCGGGGGGGGTCTCCTTCCGACTTCTCCCGGTGTTCGGCCTCTTGTCAGCGACAAGACAGCGGCAGCAGACCGGGCCCCTCGCTGGCAAAAGAGCTGGAAGAAGATAGCGGAGGGGCCCGGGAGAAGAAGCGACGAGACAGCGACGACAAGACAGTGGCAGCAGACCGGGCCCCTCGCTGGCAAAAGAGCTGGAAGAAGATAGCGGAGGGGCCCGGGAGAAGAGGCCGAACACTGGGAGTAGAGGCCGAACACCGGGAGAAGTCGGAAGGAGACCCCCCGAAGTCGGAAGAAGACCCCGGAGCTGCCTAATATATTATTCTTAAAATCTGTGTAATGTGTTTTTTTTATTGACACTTTTTTTCCTAGGTGAATGGGTAGGGGTACCATGTACCCCATACTCATTCACATAGGGTGGGGGGCCAGAATCTGGGGGCCCCCTTATTAAAGGGGGGCTCCCGGATTCCGATAAGCCCCCCGCCCACAGACCCCGACAACCAACGGCCAGGGTTGTCGGGAAGAGGCCCTTGTCCTCATCAACATGGGGACAGGTGCTTTGGGGTGGGGGGGCCCCCATGTTGAGGGCATGTGGCCTGGTACGGCTCAGGAGGGGGGTGCTTGCTCGTCCCAAACCCCTTTCCTGGCTGGCCGGGCTGCGTGCTTGGATAAGGGTCTGGTATGGATTTTGGGGGGACCCCCACACCGATTTTTCGGCGTAGGCGGTTCCCCTTACAATCCATACCAGACCTAAGGGCCTGGTATGCCCCTGGGGGGGAACCCACGCCTTTTTTTATTTAAAATTTGGCGCGGCGTTCCCCCCTCAGGATTCAGACCAGACAGCTGTCAGCATTGCCTGTCACTCATCGGGAAAGGAAAAAAGTTTTCCTTTCCCGATGAGTGAGCCATCTCAGTGCTGGCTTCCGCGACGGGGCTTGCAGGTGTCAAATCTCGCAGAGAAATGCGGCGAGATTCACACAATATCGCGGTCACCTACTGTAGGTACCCACTCTACCCCCCCTAAAGAATAATGACATGCCAAATGTGGCATGTCAGGGGGTTATGAGTCCTTAAAGTGGAAGTTCCAGTTTTGTGTGGAACTCCGCTTTAACAACTTCAGCCCCGGAAGGATTTGCCCCCTTAACCACTTCAGCCCCAGAAGGATTTACCCCCTTCCTGACCAGAGCACTTTTTGCGATTCGGCACTGCGTCGCTTTAACTGACAACTGTGCGACGTGGCTCTGAAACAAAATTGACGTCCTTTTTTTCCCACAAATAGAGCTTTCTTTTGGTGGTATTTGATCATCTCTGCGATTTTTATTTTTTGCGCTATAAACAAAATAAGAGTGACAATTTTGAAAAAAACACATTTTTTACATTTTGCTATAATAAATATCCCCAAAAAATATATTAAAAAAATTTTCTTTTCCTCAGTTTAGGCGATACGTTTTCTTCTACATATTTTTGGTAAAAAAAAAATCGCAATAAGCGTTTATTGATTTGTTTGCGCAAAAATTATAGCGTTTACAAAATAGGGGATAGTTTTATGGCATTTTTATTAATAATTTATTTTACTAGTAATGGCGGTGATCAGCGATTTTTATTGTGACTGCGACATTATGGCAGACATGTCGGTCATTTTTGACACATTTTTGGGACCATTGTCATTTATACAGCAATCAGTGCTATAAAAATGCACTGATTCCTGTGTAAATGACACTGGCAGTGAAGGGGTTAACCACTAGGGGGCGGGGAGGGGTTAAATCAGTACTAGGGATGTGTTTCTAACTGTAGGGGGGATGAGCTGTGTGTGGCACGTCACTGATCTCTGCTCCGATGAAAGGAAGCAGAGATCCAGTGACACTGTCACTAGGCAGAACGGGGAGATGCTGTTTACATCAGCAGCTCCTTGTTCGTCCTCTCCGTGAGGCGATCGCGGGTATGCCCGCAGCGATCGAGTCCGCGGGACCCGCGACCCGACTCATGGAGCTCGCGGCAGGCACGCGCGCACACAGAGGCAAATTCAAAGTAACGTACGGGTACGTTACTTTGCTCAGCCATGCCATTATGCCGACGTATATGTACAGGAGCTGGTCGGGAAGCAGTTAATGACCAGGCCATTTTTTGCGATACGGCACTGTGTCGCTTTAACTGACAATTGTGCGGTTGTGCTACGCTGTACCCAAACAAAATTGGTGTCCTTTTTTTCCCACAATTAGAGCTTTCTTTTGGTGGTATTTGATCACCTCTGCCGTTTTTTTTTTTTTTTTTGTGCTATAAACAAACAAGAGCGACATTTTTTTTTCTTTTTGATATAATACATATCCCCAAAAATATATATATAAAAAAAGACATTTATTCATCAGTTTAGGCCGATATATATTCTTCTACATATTTTTGGTAAAAAAAATGGCAATAGGCGTGTATTGATTGGTTTACGCAAAACTTGGGATAGGTTTAGGGACCTTTTTAAATTGTTTTTACTGGTAATGGTGGCGATCTGCCATTTTTAGTGGGACTGCGACATTGCGGCAGACAAATCTGACCCCAAATGACACTTTTTGGGGACCAGTGACATTATTACATTGATCAGTGCTATTAAAATGCACTGATCAATGTAAAAATTACACTGGCAGGGAAGGGGTTTACAGTAGATTGCTCACAGCTGATGGTGGCTTGCATGTGGATTTTGTGAACACAAGTGGAATTTTGACCTAAAGGGGAGAGTTAATAACAAAGAGTTGAAAACAGGAGTTAAAACAGGAGTCTTCTAATCTGTAAGTAACATCTTAAACTTCCCTTAAGTAATTGTATTGTAGCTGGGAAATGAGTGCTTGCAGGGTTGAAGGTTTTGCTCAGTGCACAGTGTGCCACATGTATTCAAAATTGGTGCAACAGCTCCAGGATGGATACCGCTGTGACAGATGTGAGCAGGTTGCCCTTCTAGAAGCTCGCATTAGAGATCTGGAGGAGCAAGTTGCAACACTGGGCAGAAAGGACAACCTTGAAGCGGGTCCTCTGCTCGCTGAGTAGTGGTCAGTAGCGTTGATGTGGAGGGAGGAGGGGCAAGTCAGGATTATCAGATAGGAAGATGGGTTAATGTAGTTAGAGGGAGTGGAAGGGGCTCGCAGAATAGGAAGGCCAGTACTGTGTTTGTGCATCAAAACAAATTTGCCAAGTTGGGTGAAGATGTGGAGGTGGCAAACACAGAGGTGGCAGCCCTAGATGTCACTGCTACCCCTAACAGCCGGGAGAGCAGCCCATCTAGTACAGTAGAGGTGGTGAGGGAAGTGCAGGTAGGCCTAGACAGTTGGTGGTAATAGGGGATTCTATAATCAGAAGGACTGATAATTTGTCGCCAGGATCGCCTCAACCGAATGGTTTGCTGTCTCCCTGGTGCTAGGGTTCAGCATGTGGTGGACCGGGTGGTTAAATTACTGGGAAGGGCTGGGCATGACAGTATACATGGAAAGTGGAGGCTTCTTAAGAATCAATTTAAAGAGCTAGGCTGCAAATTGAAGGGAAGGACCCTTTCCATGTGCAACACTGGAAAGGCAGGGGGTGATTAGAGAGCTGAATGCATGGCTAAAGACCTGGTGTAGGGAGGAGGGATTTGGGTTTCTAGAGCAATGGACGGACTTTTCATTGGGGTGCAACCTATATGCTAAAGACGGTTTGCACTTGCTGTGCTGGGGGAAAGGTTTATGGGAAGGCTGGAGGATAGGGATGAGCCGAACACCCCCCTGTTCGGTTCGCACCAGAACATGCGAACAGGAAAAAAGTTCGCTCAAACACGCGAACACCGTTAAAGTCTATGGGACACGAACATGAATAATCAAAAGTGCTAATTTTAAAGGCTTATATGCAAGTTATTGTCATAAAAAGTGTTTGGGGAAACGGGTCCTGCCCCAGGGGACATGGATCAATGCAAAAAAAAGTTTTAAAAACGGACGTTTTTTCAGGAGCAGTGATTTTAATAATGCTTAAAGTCAAACAATAAAAGTGTAATATCCCTTTAAATTTCATACCTGGGGGGTGTCTATAGTATGCCTGTAAAGGGGCGCATGTTTCCCGTGTTTAGAACAGTCTGACAGCAAAATGACATTTCGAAGGAAAAAAACCCATTTAAAACTACCCGCGGCTATTACATTGCCGACAATACACATAGAAGTTCATTGATAAAAACGGCATGGGAATTCCCCACAGGGAAACCCCGAACCAAAATTAAAAAAAAAAAATGACGTGGGAGTCCCCCTAAATTCCATACCAGGCCCTTCAGGTCTGGTATGGATAATAAGGGGAACCCCGCGCCAAAAAAAAAAACGGCGTGGGGTCCCCCCAAAAATCCATACCAGACCCTTATCCGAGCATGCAACCTGGCAGGCCGCAGGAAAAGAGGGGGGGACGAGAGTGCAGCCCCCCTCCCCCCTCCTGAACCGTACCAGGCCACATGCCCTCAACATTGGGAGGGTGCTTTGGGTTAGCCCCCGAAAACACCTTGTCCCCATGTTGATGAGGACAAGGGCCTCATCCCCACAACCCTGGCCGGTGGTTGTGGGGGTCTGCGGGCGGGGGGCTTATCGGAATCTGGAAGCCCCCTTTAACAAGGGGACCCCCAGATCCCGCCCCCCCCTGTGTGAAATGGTAAGGGAGTACTTACCCCTACCATTTCACTAAAAAACTGTAAAAATGTTAAAAATGACAAGAGACAGTTTTTGACAATTCCTTTATTTAAATGCTTCTTCTTTCTTCTATCTTCCTTCATCTTCTTCTTCTTCTGGTTCTTCTGGCTCTTCTGGTTCTTCCTCCGGCATTCTCGTCCAGCATCTCCTCCGCGGCATCTTCTATCTTCTTCTCCTCGGGCCGCTCCGCACCCATGGCATGGGGGGAGGCTCCCGCTCTTCTCTTCATCTTCTTCTTCATCTTCTTCTCTTCTTCCTTCTTCTTTTCTTCTCTTTTTCATTTTCTTCTCCGGGCCGCTCCGCACCCATGCTGGCATGGAGGGAGGCTCCCGCTGTGTGACGGCGTCTCCTCGTCTGACGGTTCTTAAATAATGGGGGGCGGGGCACGGTGACTTGACGGGATTTCCCTGTGAAGAAGAAGATGAAGAGAAGAGCGGGAGCCTCCCCCCATGCCATGGGTGCCGAGCAGCCCGAGGAGAAGAAGATAGAAGATGCCGCAGAGGAGATGCTGGACGAGAACGCCGGAGGAAGAACCAGAAGAGCCAGAAGAACCAGAAGAAGATGAAGGAAGATAGAAGAAAGAAGAAGCATTTAAACAAGGAATTGTCAAAAACTGTTTCTTGTCATTTCTAAAATTTTTGACAGTTTTTTAGTGAAATGGAAGGGGTAAGTACCCCCTTACCATTTCACACAGGGGGGGGCTGGGATCTGGGGGTTCCCTTGTTAAAAGGGGCTTCCAGATTCCGATAAGCCCCCCGCCCGCAGACCCCCACAACCACCGGCCAGGGTTGTGGGGATAAGGCCCTTGTCCTCATCAACATGGGGACAAGGTGTTTTGGGGGCTACCCCAAAGCACCCACCCAATGTTGAGGGCATGTGACCTGGTACGGTTCAGGAGGGGGGAGGGGGGGCTGCACTCTCATCCCCCCTCTTTTCCTGCGGCCTGCCAGGTTGCGTGCTTGGATAAGGGTCTGGTATGGATCTTTGGGGGGACCCCACGCCGTTTTTTTTTTTTTTTTTTGGCGCGGGGTTCCCCTTAAAATCCATACCAGACCTGAAGGGTCTGGTATGGAATTTAGGGGGAACCCCACGTCATTTTTTTTTTTAATTTTGGTTCGGGGTTTCCCTGTGGGGAATTCCCATGCCGTTTTTATCAATTAACTTTTATGTGTATTGTCGGCAATGCAATAGCCGCGGGTAGTTTTAGATGTTTTTTTTCCTTCGAAATGTCATTTTGCTGTCAGACTGTTCTAAACACAGGAAACATGCGTCCCTTTACAGGCATACTATAGACACCCCCCAGGTACGAAATTTAAAGGGATATTACACTTTTATTGTTTGACTTTAAGCATTATTAAAATCACTGCTCCTGAAAAAATGGCCATTTTTAAAACTTTTTTGCATTGATCCATGTCCCCTGGGGCAGGACCCGGGTCCCCAAACACTTTTTATGACAATAACTTGCATATAAGCCTTTAAAATTAGCACTTTTGATTTCTCCCATAGACTTTTAAAGGGTGTTCCACGGTATTCGAATTTGCCGCAAACTCCCCAAATTGTTCGCCGTTCGGCGAACTTGCGAACAGCCAAGGTTCGAGTCGAACATGAGTTTGACTCGAACTCGAAGCTCATCCCTACTGGAGGAGTATTTAAACTAGCATAGAGGGGGAGGGTGAACAAGAATTACATCGGGAAGACAGGTTAGTTAGGGGTCAGACATTAATGGAGGGTGGAATGGGGGTAGATGGAGGGAGGGTTATGGCAGATGACAAGAAAGTTTCCATGTTGCAAACAGCCATTGGAAACTATAGTGCCATTTGTACTACTAAAAATTATATGAAAAACACCAGAGCAAAATGTAATAATGCATTAAAGTGTTTGTTCACCAATGCCAGAAGTCTGCCAAGCAAAATAGGTGAGTTGCAAGCTCTGGTGCATGAGGAGAGCTATGATGTAATCGGTATTGCTGAAGCTTGGCTTCAATCCTCACAGGACTATGCTATTAATATTCCTGGCTATGCACTCTTTCAGAGAGACAGAGTAAAAAGGAAAGGTGACGGGGTCTGTCTCTATGTGAGAAGTGATCTCAAAGCAAGTGTGAAAGAGGACCTGATTAATGGAGAGTGTGAAGAATCTGAAGCATTATGGGTGGAACTGCATATAGATGTGCGTAGGTCAAAGTTAATCATTGGAGTTTGTTATAGACCACCCAATGTTAACGAGGAGGTGGAGACTCAGTTCCTTACGCAGATGGAAAGGGCTGCATGGGCTGGGACGGTGATAATAATGGGGGATTTTAACTACTCACAAATTGACTGGAGTAATGGCACTGCTTGGACAGTTAAAGGTCAAAAATGTATAAACCTAGTACAGGACAATTTGATGGCCCAGTTTATTGAGGCCCCAACTAGGAATGAAGCTCTTCAATAAGGAACCAGCATGTTTAGCAAAAATATAAATGTTTAATATAGAAAAAATGATACCACATATACACCAGATAGTGTCAACAAAATTTGACAATAAGTGAACCAATAACCACCACTACCAATTAAAATAGACAACGTTGTCTAAAAAACAAAGCTGCTCTGAAGAAATCCTTTACGGATGAAACGCGTCAGCATGACGCCATCACGTTCGATGTAGCACCCGTACAGACCCACCCACCAGCCCCTGGGATCTGATTCGCTACTGCTGAAGCCGCTCAAGCCCTGCCGAAAGTCCGTCGATAGCCCCACAGCACGGAATCCGGAAGCAACTGTGGCTCCATTCCGCAAGCAGGCGGTACGCCACTACGTTCCCCCACTTCCATTTACCTGGCGGGCATCTACTCACACGGACTTATCAGCCACTTTATTTTGACCAGAGGATGATTTAGCTTGAGGAGGATTGGACTGTCCAACTTACCTGCTGTACCCGGATGCCTATGGTCTGGTGAGATCGCATCACTCCACACGCTGTTGTCGTTTATTTAAAGTTACACAGGCACACCATCCTCCCCTGCACCTCTGCCCAGCACTGACACAGCCGCTCATGCATGCCACCTGCTGCGGCTGATATCCACTTGTCAGTGCTACTACCAGTAACCTTCATAGTTTGTACACCCACCTGTAGTCAAACCCAGGCTTGCCATCGGCAGTGTACATTGCGGACTCCCCTTCATTCAAGGCTGCATACCGTCACCCATTGGCTTTTCATTTTTCAGCTAGATATACTATACATGAGACTTTTTAAGTCCAGCTGGCCAATTAGATGTGTCTGTATGTGTTGTGGTGGCCATCTGTATGTTGTTCTTTGTTTTTTAGACAACGTTGTCTATTTTAATTGGTAGTGGTGGTTATTGGTTCACTTATTGTCAAATTTTGTTGACACTATCTGGTGTATATGTGGTATCATTTTTTCTATATTAAACATTTATATTTTTGCTAAACATGCTGGTTCCTTATTGAAGAATTCTTTTTGCCTTCTACCCTTGTTTTTTGTTATGCTCTCCAATTCAGAGGAACACATCCACCCTATTATTCTGGATGTTAGCAAGTTTTAGCATCTGTAGGCAGATTCTATTTGGGCATTACCCCTATCTGTCTATAGCTACATGTAATTAGAGCAAAGTGTTTGTTTCATAAGTTTTTTCTTGTTGATTTAGGAATGAAGCTCTGTTGGACCTGGTAATCTTAAACCATGCAGAGCTTATTACTAATGTTCAGATAAAGGAACACCTGGGTAGCAGTGGTCATAACATGATTTCATTTGATGTTAGCTGTAAACAAGAGATACATACGGGAAAGATAAAAACACTTAACTTCAAGAGAGCAAATTTTCCAAGGATGAGGGCTGCTCTCCAGGATTTAGACTGGGAGGGAATATTGGCATTGATCAACGTAGAACAGAAATGTGAATTCTTCAAAAAGACTGTTTGGGACCTCAATGCAAAGTATATTCCCATGGGCAATAAGTTTAAAAGGCTAAAAATAAAACCTATGTGGCTCACGGTAAAAGTTAAAAAAGCTATAAACAATAAGAAAAGAGCTTTTAAAAAATATAAAAATGAAGGAACACTAGTGTCGTTTAAATGTTACAAAGAATTTAACAGAATATGTAAAAAAGGAAATCAAGGATGCAAAAATTCAGAATGAACGACAGATTGCAAAAGATAGTAGGACAAACCCCCAAAAATTCTTCCCAAATATATTAATAGTAGAAAGGTCAGGTCTGAGCATGTAGGCCCTTTACAAAATAATCTAGAGTGGGTGACTGGGGACAAGGAGAAGGCTAATTTATTAAATACTTTCTTCAGCTCTGTGTATACAAAAGAGCATGGGGGAGCTCATGTCCACAATGGGGGTGGTATTGACACAGACCCCAATGATCCACAATGGCTCAAAAGTGATATGGTCCAGAAATATTTAGACAGAATAAAGGTGGATAAAGCACCTGGACCTGATGGTATACACCCACGGATCCTAAAAGAATTGAGCTCTGTAATTTCAAAGCCATTGTATCTAATTTTTAGGGACTCATTAATGACGGGAATAGTACCACTTGATTGGCGCAAGGCAAACGTGGTGCCTATATTTAAAAAAGGATCAAAGTCTTTACCAAGTAACTAGAGACCTGTTAGTTTAACTTCTATAGTCAGGAAGATACTGGAGCATTTAATAAAAGACCAAATAGACGAGTTCTTGCTGGAAAAAAACATTTTAAGCAACAGACAGCATGGATTCATGAAAGACAGAAGTTGTCAGACAAACCTGATTTCTTTTTATGAAGAGGTAAGTAAAACCTTGGACAGAGGGGTGGCTGTGGACATGGCATACTTGGATTTTGCAAAAGCGTTCGATACAGTTCCGCACACACGGCTCATGTGTAAAATAAAGTCTACAGGCTTGGAAATATCAGTTTGTAAATGGATAGAAAACTGGCTAAAAGTCAGAATTCAGAGAGTAGTGGTTAATTATTCTTACTCTGAATGGTCTAAGGTTATCAGTGGTGTACCTCAAGGTTCAGTGCTGGGACCCTTACTCTTTAATATCTTCATAAATGATATTGGGTCTGGGATCAAAAGTAACATTTCTGTCTTTGCAGATGACACAAAGCTATGCAGTGGAATAATGTCCTTACAGGATGTCTCCAATTTACAAGCTGACCTCAATGCACTGTCTAATTGGACGTCTATGTGGCAGATGAGGTTTAATGTTGAGAAATGTAAAGTTATGCACTTGGGGGCTAAGAATATGCATGCATCATTCATGCTAGGGGGAGTACAACTGGGGGAATCCGTAGTGGAGAAGGATCTGGGGGTTTTGGTAGATCATAAGCTCAATAATAGCATGCAATGCCAAGCTGCGGTTTCCAAAGCGAGTAAAGTCCTTTCTTGTATTAAGTGAGGTATGGACTCCAGAGAGAGAGATATCATTTTGCCCCTGTTCAAATCATTAGTAAGACCTCATCTGGAATATGCAGTTCAGTTTTGGGCACCAGTTCTCAAAAAGGATATCGGGGGAACTGGAGAAAGTGCAGAGAAGGGCAACCAAACTGATAAGAGGCATGGAGGAGATCACCTATGAGGAAAGATTAGAGGAACTGCATTTATTCACTCTTGAGAAGAGGAGAATAAGGGGGGATATGATCAACATGTTCAAATATATAAGGGGCCCATATAGTGAACTTGGTGTTGAGTTATTCACTTTACGGTCAACACAGAGGACACTTTACGCCTAGAGGAAAAGAGATTCTCCAAATACGAAAAGGTTTCTTCACAGTAAGAGCTGTGAAAATGTGGAATAGACTTCCGCTAAAGGTGGTTCTGGCCAGCTCAGTAGATTGTTTTAAGAAAGGCCTGGATACTTTCCTAAATGTACATAATATAACTGGGTACTAGCATTTATAGGTAAAGTTGATCCAGGGAAAATCTGATTGCCACTTGGGGGATCAGGAAGGAATTTTTTCCCCTGCTGTTGCAAATTGGAGCATACTCTGCTGGGTTTTTTTTGCCTTCCTCTGGATCAACTGTGGGTATAGAATTGGGTATATTGGATTGTACGATTTTTTTTTTTATGGTTGAACTGGATGGACTTGTGTCTTCTTTCAACCTGACTAACTAACTAACTAACAAAAAAAAGGAGGGGGCAATCAAGGGGTTACGTGTGTTCCCTGGGTATGTTCTAACTGTAGGGGGGATGGGCTGGCAGGGACTTGACAGAGATCACTGCTCCCGATCACTGGGAACAGTAGATCTCTGACATGTCCCCTGTCAGAACGGGGATTTGCTTGTTTACACTGGTAGATCCCTGTTCTGCCTCTGTACTAGGCGATCGCGTGTCACTGGCGGACATCGAGTCCGCCCAACCTGCAGGCACGCTCCCAAAGTGTGCAGGGGGCATGAGCGCGTGACGCCGGCAGTGAGCGCTCGCCCGCTATCACGTCTGCGCGAGATGCTGTACAGCTAAGGCGATTTGCACAGGAGAGCCAACCTGCTGCTGCATAACAATGGCGGCTGGTTAGTTAGTGGTTAAAGAGATAAAACACAGGAGAGTGCATACATTGCAGAGATCTAATGCATATTTTTTTTTCCAAATATACAGTGCCTTGAAAAAGTATTCATACCCGTTGAAATTGTCCACATTTTGTTACAACCAAAAACGTAAATGTCTTTTATTGGGATTTTATGTGATAAACCAACACAAAGTGGCACATAATTGTGAAGTGGAAGGAAAATGATAAATGGTTTTCAATTTTTTTTTTTACAAATATGTAAAGAGTGTGAGGTACATTTGTATTCAGCCCCCTTTACTCTGATACCCCTAACTAAGATCTAGTGGAACCTGTGTGTAATTTAATCTCAGTATAAATACAGCTATTCTGTTAAGCCCTCAGAGGTTTGTAAGATAACCTTAGTGAACAAACAGCATCATGAAGGCCAAGGAACACACCAGACAGGTCCGGGATAAAGTTGTGGAGAAGTTTAAAGCAGGGTTAGGTTATAAAAAAATATCCCAAGCTTTGAACAACTGCAAGCCTACCAAGACATGGCCATCCACCCAAACTGACAGCCTGTGCAGGGAGAGCATTAATCAGAGAAGCAGCCAAGAGGCCCATGGTAACTCTGGAGGAGCTACAGAGATCCACAGCTCAAGTAGGAGAATATGCCCACAGGACAACTATTAGTCGTGCTCTCCACAAATCTGCCCTTTATGGAAGATTGGCAAGAAGAAAGCCATTGATGAAAGAAAGCCATAAGAAGTCCCGTTTGCAGTTTGTGAAAAGTCATGTGGAGGACACAGCAAACATGTGGAAGAAGGTGCTCTGGTCAGATGAGACCAAAATTGAACTTTTTGGCCTAAAAGCAAAACGCTATGTGTGGCGAAAAACTAACACTGCACATCACCCTGAACACACCATATGCACCATGAAACATAATGGTGGCAGCATCATATTGTGGGAAATCCTTTCTTTAGCAGGGACAGGGAAGTTGGTCAGAGTTGATGGGAAAATGGATGAAGCCAAATACAGGACAATCCTAGAAGAAAACCTGTTAGGCTGCTTTCACACTGAGGTGCTTTACAGACGGTATAGCACTAAAAATAGCACCTGCATAGCGCCTGTAAAGAGCCTCTCCTCTCACTCCAGTGTGAAAGCCTGAGTGCTTTCACACTGAAATGGTGCGCTGGCAGGACACCAAAAAAAGTCCTGCACCCGCATCTTTGAGGCGCTGTAGGAGCCGTGTATACACGTTCCTATACACGCTCCAGTGTGAAAGTAGCTTTAGAGTCTGCAAAAGACTTGAGACTGGGGCGGAGGTTCACATTCCAGCAGGACAACGACCCTAAACATACAGCCAAAGCTACAATGGAATGGTTTATATCAAAGCATATTCATGTATTAGAATGGCCCAGTCACAGTCCAGACCTAAATCCAATTGAGAACCTGTGGCAAGACTTGGAAATTGCCTTTCACAAACACTCTCCATCCAGTCTGACAGAGCTTGAGATATTTTGCAAAGAAGAATGGGCAAAAATGTCACTCTCTAGATGTGCAAAGATGGTAGAGAAATCCCTAAAAAGACTTGCAGCTGTAATTGCAGCGAAAGGTGGTTCTACAAAGTATTGACTCGGGGGGGGGGGGGGGGGGCTGAATATAAATGCACACCACACTTTTCACATGTTTATTTGTAAAAAAAATTGAAAACCATTTATCATTTTCCTTCTACTTCACAATTAGGGATGAGCCGAACACCCCCCTGTTCGATTCGCACCAGAACATGTGAACAGGCAAATAATTTGTTCGAACACGCGAACACAGTTAAAGTCTATGGGACACGAAAATGAATAATCAAAAGTGCTCATTTTAAAGGCTTATATGCAAGTTATTGTCAAAAAAACTTTAAAAAAGTTTTAAAAACGGACGTTTTTTCGGAAGCAGTGATTTTAATAATGCTTAAAATCAAACAATAAAAGTGTAATATTACTTTAAATTTCGTACCTGGGGGGTGTCTATAGTATGCCTGTAAAGGGGCACATGTTTCCTGTATTTAGAACAGTCTGACAGCAAAATGACATTTCAAAGGAAAAAAAGTCATTTAAAACTACTCGCGGCTATTAATGAATTGCCGGTCCGACAATACACATAAAAGTTCATTGATAAAAACGGCATGGGATTTCCCCGCAGGGAAACCCCGAATCAAAATTTAAAAAAAAAATGATGTGGGGGTCCCCCTAAATTCCATACCAGGCCCTTGAATCACAATTATGTGCTCATTTGTGTTGGTCTATCACATAAAATCCCAATAAAATAAATTTACCTTTTTGGTTGTAACATGACAAAATGTGGAAAATGTCAAGGGGTATGAATAGTGTAGCACGGTATTGTATGTATGAGCACTGTACACTTTAACTATAATGACAACTTCTACATAGTCCAAAAGCAGCTTACTAACAAGTACAAATTCTACCTGATATGTTGGAGATCTCTCCTTCTGGACATGGGACACACTCATAGCAACATTCATGAATTGAAGATCCAAACATTTTTCTGCTGCCAGGTAAACAGGGATCTGAGCATCGAGATACCGGAACCTAAAAATCAGATATTATTATTATTTTGTAGAGGTCCATCAGGTGCAATGAAGCTACATTATACAAACTAAGAACAACAGCATATATAAATTCAACACTTCATATACCTGATATGTGCCTGCTGTACCATGTACTTGTATGAGAAAGTGCCTAGTTCTCTTTGTCTTTGTATTGCTTCCTTTATGTGAAATCCCTGGTGTTCCTGCTAGTCCCTCTGCTTTCCTATTAAAAACCGACCACACTAATGCCCCATACACACGGTCGGACTTTGTTTGGACATTCCGACAACAAAATCCTAGGATTTTTTCCGGCGGATGTTGGCTCAAACTTGTCTTGCATACACACGGTCACACAAAGTTGTCAGAAAATCCGATCGTTTTAAACGCGGTGACGTAAAACATGTACGTCGGGACTATAAACGGGGCAGTGGCCAATAGCTTTCATCTCTTTATTTGTTCTGAGCATGCGTGGCACTTTGTTCGTCGGATTTGTGTACACATGATCGGAATTTCCGACAACGGATTTTGTTGTCGGAAAATTTTATCTCCTGCTCTCCAACTTTGTGTGTCGGAAAATCCGATGGAAAATGTCCGATGGAGCCCACACACGGTCGGAATTTCCGACAACACACTCCGATCGGACATTTTCCATCGGAAAATCCGACCGTGTGTACGGGGCATAAGGAGGAGAACACACAGTGATCAGTTCTCTAGCTGTGCTGTGAACTCCTTCAATGACCAGACTTGTCCTCGCATGCCTCCCCTTGCACAGCCACTCACTGGGAAGACCAGTGCACTGATGTTTCTCCACTCTCACCTCCCTTTGCAGCTGGAAACAGAGGGTACTGTATGTGATTATTAATCAAAAACAGGGGAAAAAGGTATTTATAATGTTTTTTATTTTTATACACAAATGTTTCACCATTCATTTCTATTGAAACTACAAAGGGAGAGATTAGAGTCAGTTGGGAAATTATACTTTAATTCTTATTGCTAGCTCTTGGGCCATAAACTCCTTTTTGTTTTGTTTTCCTTATAATAGGGTTTTTTTTGTTATTTTGTGTGGGTGCTTCAGTCACTTTTAGCTGCTGTGCTATCTATAGTGAACCTTCTTTTTTATGTTTTGGTGTAAAGCTTCCCTAAAAATAAATGGGCAGTTGTTTCATGAAGTTGGTATTTTGGGGATCATTTTGGGGGTATATTTGAACTCTTGTTTAAGGGGGTACTATTATGGGGTTTTCTTTAAATTTGGGGTATATTGGTTTATTTTGTAGTTTGTTAGGGCCTTGTTCATTATTTATTTATTTATTTATTTTGCATAAAGATTTTATTGAGAACAAAAAAATACCAAATACAATCTTGACATATACAGTTATGGCTCAGCGAGCCTGTAAAGATAATACACAGCTACATATACAGTTTACAACATAGAGTTATATTAAAGTAAGATTCTGTATTTCTAAGCTGTGAACAAAGAGTCAAATGTGGCTATGAAGCTTATGAGTGTGCATTCTCAACAAGAGATAATATGAAGCAAGCAAAGGGGGAGATGGGGGGGGGAATTTAAAAAAAAGGGGGGATTAAATACAGGGGGGAGTGCAGATGAGGAAAGGAGGTGAGGTCTTCACCAGCTACCCTCTCCAGCTTATAGGGCTCACTACCCTTAAAGATATCACAGTTGAGTTTGAATTTTTAAAGTAGGCTTTTAAAGCAGAGGCAATGTCACTCCGGTTAGGAGTTATTTCAGTATCGACTTGAATTCTTGGTATGATTGGGAACTTCTGAAAGCAATCCAGGATTCCCAGGTGTTCATGAATTTTGAGATATTATCCAAGGCAGTATATATCAGTTCTTCCATCTTGGATACACAATTTATTCTGTTAAACCACTCGGAGACAGATGGGGGAGATGTGGATCTCCAATGGGTCGGTATGCACATCTTAGCAGCATTAATCATGTGCATAGCAACCGACTTGTGATATTGTTTTTTAGGAAGTCTAGATAGATGTAGGAGATACTGTGATGGGCAGAATTCCAGGGGGAGTAACGACACTTGTTTTGTCAGGTCATGAACCCTGCACCAGAACGGCTGGAGTACCGGGCAATCCCACCAAATATGGAGGGATGTGCCTGTCTCCATACCACACTGCCAGCAGAGATCAGGAACAGAGGGGAAGAACCTGTGCACCAGGTCCGGTGTTCTATACCATCGGGTTTTAAGTTTATATCCGTTCTCTTGAACTGAAACATTCAGGGACCCTTTGTGAATGTAGAGGTGTACGTTGTCCCAGTCCTCCCCGTCTATCTCCAAACCCAGGCCTAATTCCCAGTAGGAACGCTCCGTATGTAGGAGTGCAGATGGCTCCTCGAACAGCGATGGGTAGAGTGTAGAGATGACATGGGACTGGGGGGTTGAGCGAGTGCAAAGTGACTCCATGATTGTGGGGGGTTTTGTAAAGCTTTGTTTGCGGGATGGATCCGTTAGGTAATGTTTAAGCTTGAGGTAGGGCCAGTGTGGAAATATCCCCGTATTAGAAAGTGTAGCGAGATCAGTTTGCCTGTTCAATATTTTTATTCATTCAAAGTAAGACGCTGTTCTCAGAGTACAAGAAGTATAACGATTTAGAGTACAGGACAATCACATATCAAGACGTTGTCAATTACAATAGTCAGATGGCATGGGAAGGCATGCTAGCTGGTATACTAAATTGTGAGCCAAAATTAAGACATTAGTACAGGGTTAATGACTAATGGTATACATTAAATAGTAATGCCTACTAGGCAGTGAGAGTCCACACTAACAGGATGTCTGAGGAACCACGTAAAGTTGTTGTACAGTTAAAAGGTCTTTAACCTTAATGCATTTTCTGCTTTAAGGTAAAAAACCTTTTACACGCAGCTCACCCCACAACCTCCCTTAAATACTCACCTGAGCCTGATCTTGGTCCAGCACTGTCTGCAGCAGCTCCTCTCCTGGGTCTCCAGCAGGAGAGGAGCAGCAGGAACCATTGGCTCCTGCTGCTGTCCATCTAAACCTGTAAGCAGAGAGCAGGGGGTGGGACCGAGCTAGATGGTGTGCCTGAATAGATGCAATCCTTCCAGATGGGGAGTGAATCCACATAAGTGACACGCAGCAGGAAGAACCAGAAGCTCCAGCAGAGGACCTGGCAAGATGAGGATCAGGGCTGCTCTATGCAAACCCATTGCACAAAGCAAGTAAATATAACATGTTTGTTATTTTATTGAAAAAAAAATTAAAGGTTTACAATTGTTTTAAAAGGCGAAGCGTAGAGAAGAAATCGGAGGGGAAGGGTGAGTTACGGAGGGTCCACAGAGGATACAGGCTATTAGCCGGACAAGAAAGAGGGCTAAGGGCTTTTTTTATTTTTTATTTTGTGTTAATAGGGGTTTTTTGAAGTCTGGGGTTCTTTAAGTGCAGCATTCCCTGCTTACTGCCCATCTGTTCTTGGATCTACCTTTTAAAAGAAAAAAGTGTAAGAACAATGTACAGCTACACCACCTCATGTTATATCACTCAAATTCACAGGGTCCTCACCCTTATTTCCATGGATTAAAAAAGATTAGGAATACACGAGTTAGGCCTTATTCCTGAATACAACTATATGACTGCTGGTCACTTTAACTCTTTAACTACTGTATCTTCTGCAGTATCTTTATTGTTGTTGTAAAATTACAGGCTATGGTCTTTGTCTCTGGTAATTTTAGGCCTGACCATGCTACTTAAAATTTTCCAGTTGTTGGCCAATTTTACCCTGTTGTGACATCTGCTGTCTCTTAATTATTGTAGTATCTTACCTTTACATAGGCTATCCCCCCTTCTGTGAATGCTGCTGCCAGACTCATCCACCTTACCAATCGCTCTGTGTCTGCTACTCCTCTCTGTCAATACCTCCACTGGCCTCGGCTCACTCAATGAATTAAATTCAAAATACTAACAACAATTTACAAAGCCATCCACAACTTGGCCCAAGCTACATCTCCAGCCTAGTTTGAAAATACCAACCTAATTGTTCTCTTCGTTCCTCCTAAGACCTCCTGCTCTCTAGCTCCCTTGTCACCTCCTCCCATGTGTCAGAAACCATGAATCAGACTGAGACAGAAGTACAGTTAAATCACATTTGTTCAATAACAATAAAAAAGGTAAACAGAGTAAACATTGTCAAAACATAGCCAGAGTTCAGGAACTGGAACAGATAGTCAGGCAAGCCAAAACGTCAGGGAGCCAGAGATGAGCGTAGTAGAACAGCAAGCAGGATCTGGAGCCAGAAGGAATGTCAGCTAAGCAAGTCTTTAACAGGAACACAGGAGAGCATCTCTAGAGATGTGACCAAGGCAAAGATCATCTGGGCTGGACGGCTTAAGTAGGCAGGACTGACAAGCAGGATATCATCAACAGGTGAGTCACTGTGGAGAGACAGGAGCTGGCAATTAGCTGACAGCTGAGTGGCCAGCTTAGAGAAGGAAGGGCTGAGCCCAGCCCTGACAGTACCCCCTCCTCAATGACCCTTCCCCGTTGGAGGACAACCAGGCTTGAGGGGAAAACATCTATGGAAATCACGGAGGAGGACAGGGGCATTCACGTCTGAGGATGAGACCTAAGAGCATTCCTCTGGCCCTTAGCCTTTCCAATGCAACAGGTACTGTATGCGCTTACTAAACCTATGGGAGTCAACAATGAACTGTACTTCATACTCCTTATGGTTCTCAACCTGTACAGGGTAAAGACGAGGCACTGAGGTGCTAAAGCATTTGCAGACCAAAGGTTTTAATAAGGAGAAATGAAATACATTTGAGATACGCATATTAGAAGGAAGGTGTAATGCGTAAAACACTGGGTTACTCCTGCAAAAAAAAAAGGAAAGGCCCAATAAACCGAGGTGCAAACTTTAGACAGGGAACACTAAGTCGGAGGTTGCGAGATGACAGCCAGTCCCTGTCCCCAACCTGGTAGGAAGGTGCAGGTGTCTGCGGTCAGCATGGAGTCTGTACCTATCATTAGCATGTCCCAAAGCCTCCTGGATTTGTGCCCAAGTGGAACGAAGACCACGGAGCTGGTCCTCTAACACATCAATACTTCACGGAACAAATGAGTCAGGCAACATGGAAGGTTGGAAACCATAATTTGCCATAAACGGGGACAATCAGGAAGCAGAATTCAAGGCACTATTGTGAGCAAACTCCGTCCACAGTAAGAGGTCTGACCAGTTGTTATAATGGTCAGAAATATAGCAACGTAGGAATTGCTCCAAGGACTGAATTGGCTCGTTCTGCGGCCCCATTAGACTGTGGATTATACACAGAGGAGAAAGCAAGCTGAATTCCCAACTATGCACAAAAGGCTCCCCAGTACCGAGACACAAACTGACTACCCCTGTCCGAGACAATCACCTTGGGTAGCCATGTAAGCGAAAGATCTCCCTAGCAAAAATGGAAGCGAGTTCCTTAGAAGTGGGCAACTTCTTAAGTGGAATATAAAGAAAAGGAACTTTTGCGCTAACCAAACAAAATTAAATTAGATGATAGGTGCAGCTGCTAGTGTTAGTCAAAAAAATACAAAAGACCCAAAAACAGTTCATATATGGTGACAAGCGTGCAACCTGACACAGTGTATATCATACAGTGTATATAATCCTTAGTGGTTTTAAACCCTATAGGTGTGATATTAAATAATAAACATCAAAAATTGCTTTTGTGTGGAAAAAAAACTCTTATGAAAAAATTACTATAGTTTGTCCAAATAATACACAGACATTATCCCATAAATTACCGTGCTCCAAATAATATTGTGAACATGATATAGTGAAATATAGTGGTATAATGACACCAGCCACAATGTTGCAAAAAAGAACTTTTTAGTCAGCAAACAATGTAGCATCCACTCGACACCTCAGATTAGTGCTACAAACAGTCTATTAGTGGAAAAACTTCTCTTCCTGAATGTCCCGTATAAAAATCAAACAATAAACAAAAAATATGTGTGTAATCAAGCTCAGTCTTCATAGAGATATATTCTGCTGAAGATGACATAAATCTTTTACTGGACTATAGTGATGATCTTCCCACTCAGAGATATAGTAGAAAAGGCCGCTTACCGGATCAGATGGATCTCAGGTTAGGGAGATCAAACAAGCTTGTTGCATTAGCCTGCCGGCTTCTTTGATTACCACCTGGATGTCGGTTGCAGAATCCACATCCACTTTACCCGATCCACAGAACACACCTAGAGGGTTTAAAACCACTAAGGATTATATACACTGTATGATATACACTGTGTCAGGTTGCATGCTTGTCACCATATATGAACTCTTAAGTGGAATACAATGGGACATTTTCGAGATGTGGTCAACTGCTATAAGCATAACTGTAAAAACATTCAGGAGCAACCACAATTGAAAGCGCTGATTGGGACAGTCTTGAAAGGACAAACAGTCAAATAATAAAAACGTTCAATGAGATAAAAACTTGTGTCGATTTAATAATAACATGTGATTGGGTGAAAAATTATCTAGACATCTCCTTGCATAGATGGAACTACTGCAAAGCATGCTCCTCACTGTGACAGTACCTTAAGCAACAGTCAGTGGTGGACTGGCTTGGTGGGGCAGTGCTGCAATGGCAAAACCTTCATGTGTTTCTGGATGTCATTAGGAAGAGGGAAGCCAGCATGTGCAGAGCCGGATGGACAGTGTGGAGCCTTGATGGGATCCCCAATGATGTGTGGCGGAATCACGCGGCAACCAGGAAGCAAAGGGGGGACCGAGAGACAGCAAGAGCAACCACAGACCAGAGCAAGTGGACCACAAGGATGCACAGCGCTCTCAGACGTAGGACGTTGAGACAGAAGGGTGCCAACTCCAGTCTCAGAAGCATCAACCTCAAGGATAAAAGGTAACCTAGGATCAGGATGTGCCAACACAGGAGTAGAAACAAAGGCAGCCTTGAGACTCTTAAATGCCTTAATGGACTCCGGAGACCAACTCTATGGGTTACCGTCCTTTCTGGTCATAGCAGTCAGGGGCTTGGCCAGAGAAGAGAAGTCACAAATAAACTTTTGATAATAGTTGGCAAAGCCAAGAAAATGCTGCAGAGGACGTAAACCCACGAGTTGGGGCCACTGTAGGACTGCTCAAAGTTTCTCTGGGTCCATTGAAAAAACAGCAGTGGAAATGACATAACCCAGGAATTTAACCTGTTCACGATGATATTCGCACTTGTCCAATTTACAATAGAGATTGTTCTCTCTTAGTTTCTGAAGCACATGACAGACATCTGTGTGGTGGCTCTCCAGGGACTTGGAAAATATGAGGATATCGTTGAGATAAACCACCACACATAACTGCAACAAATCTCATTTGAAATCGTTAATAAATTCCTGGAAAACTGCCGGGGTGTTACAAAGGCCAAAAGGCCTTATGAGGTACTCATAATGGTCTGATCTGGTATTAAACGCAGTTTTCCACCTGTCGCCCTCCTTAACCCTCATGAGATTGTATGCCCCTCTCAAATCAAACTTTGTGAAAACTGTTGCTCCCTTAAGGCGGTCAAATAACTCCGTAATCAATGGAATTGGATAGGCATTCTTAATCGTGAAACGACTGAGACCCCTATAATCAAAACAAGGTCTCAGTTTACGACTCTTCTTCTTCACAAAGAAGAAACCAGCACCAGCAGGAGACGAGGATTTGTGGATGAAACCTAGAGAGAGTGCATCTCCAACATACTCCTCCATGGCCTTATCCTCCAAGACCGACAAAGGGTAAAGCCAGCCACGAGGGGGTATGGCACCAGGTTGAAGGTCAATTGTGCAATCATATGAACAGTGTGGAGGCAACCTACCGGCTTGACCTTTATCAAAGACATCACTAAAATCGCGGTACTTCTCCGGCAGAGAGGGGAGTGAAGAGGTGCACAGGACCTTGGCTACCTTTTGGAAACATGTCTTACTGTATTGCCTCAACCAGGAGAGAACCTCAGCACAGAGCCAGTCAAAAGAGGAGTTGTGCCTCTGTAACCAAGGATAACCAATAACCATCGGAAACTTAGGAGAGGAAATAACTTGGAATTGGATTATCTCATGGTGAAGAGCCCCTACGGCCATGGACAATGAAACAGTCTCATGAGTCACATAGGTAGGCTGTAGAGGTAGGCTGTAGAGGTCTCCCGTCAAGAGCCTCAATGGCAAGTGGAGTGTGATGCAGCTGTAGCAGAATCGAGTGCTTCGATACAAAGGCAGCATCAATGAACAGGCCTGCAGCCTCAGAGTCGATTAGAGCCTGTATCTCAACGGACAACTCAGCCCAAGATAGGGTAACCAAAACCAGGGGCTTATCCTTCTTTATAACTGGGAACACAACAATGCCACCTAAGGTCTGTCCGTGACAGGACCTCAATGTTCGGGAATTCCCTGGACGGGTAGGACAAGACTTCAAAAGGTGACCTGCCTGGCCACAATAAAGGCACAATCTCTACCTCCTTCTAAGGTTACTCTCATCCACAGAGAGACGCGTGAAGCCCAAGTGCATGCATGGGTTCATATTCACAGACCGACTTGGTACCAGGAGGCATGCGAGATGAGGGAGGCAAGGGTGGGACTGCAAAGTTCGGAGACAAATGTACAGGAGGCTTCCGCAAGCGCTCCTTAAAAAGAAGTCCTTATCTGAGTCTGGAGTCAATGAGGATGGCAAACGTGATCAACTTCTCCAGCTCAGTGGGTATATCTTGGGCTGCTATCTCATCCTTGATGGTATCCGAGAGACCATGAAAAAAAGCACCCACGAGGGCCTCATTGTTCCAAGCAACCTCTGCTACCAGAGTATGTAATTCAATGGCGTAGTCGGCAACAGTCCTCGTACTCTGTTTGATGGACATGAGGCATTTGGCAGCAGAAGTGGAGTGTGTGGGAACGTCACATACCCTTTTAAAAAAAGCCACAAACTCAGGGTAACTCAAGACAACGGGTTTTTGCGTCTCCTATAGAGGGTTTGCCCAGGCCAAGGCTCTCTCAGAAAGCAGAGATATCACAAAACCTACTTTGCTTCTGTCCGTGGGAAACGCCTGGGGCAGCATCTCAAAGTATATCTCAATTCGGTTGAGAAACCCTCTGCATTGGACTGGATCACCCCCAAATACCTGGGGAAGCGTAGCGGAACCAGACATACCTCTTATAGAGGTAATACTCAAGGCGGGTGCCTGCACAGAGACTGGAGCAGCAGCAGGGATGACTTGCAAGACAGGTTGTACTGGAGCAGCCACAGTGGGAGATTCCAGGTGAGCCGTGTAACTCAGGAGCATAACGCCATAGCAAACTGATCTATGCTGTGATCCTGCTCATCCAATCTGGAAAAAATATTACCAACAAGTGGATTGACTGCATCTTCTGTATTCATGGCCTTCGCCTACTGTCAGAAACCATGAAGCAAACTGAGACAGAAGTACAGTTAAATCACACTTGCTTAATAATAATAAAAAAGGTAAACAGAGTAAACGTAGTCAAAACATAGCCAGAGTTTAGGAACCGGAAATGGATAGTCATCAAGCCAAAATGTCAGGGAGCCAGAGATGAGCGTAGTAAAACAGCAAGCAGGATCTGAAGCCAGAAGGATTATCAGCCAAGCAAGTCTTTAACAGGAACACAGGAGAGCATCTCTAGAGATGTGACCAAGGCAAAGATCATCTGGGCTGGCGGCTTAAGTAGGCAGGACTGACGAGCAGGATATCATCAACAGGTGACTCACTGTGGAGAGACAGTAGCTGGCAATTAGCCAACAGCTGAGCTGCCATGCTCGCCTCCAGGACTTTTCCGGAGCCTTTCCCATTCTATGGAACTCCTTACCTCAATCTGTCTGATTATCTCCTACTCTGTTAGCTTTTTCGATGATCCCTGAAAACCCTCCTGTGACAGCCCACTCCCTTCAGCTCTGTCTCAACCCTGCTTTTGCTCTTAAGTATCCATTACTCTCGGCTCAAGGTGGACATTTGAACTGTGTGCAGGCACACATGCCCAAGTCATAGGAGAGGAGAAGCTCTTTTAACAGGCTTCTCCATGAAACAAGTGGTCTGTGAGCCCAGTTACTGTTTATAAGATGTGTTGAAATGTTTGAATGTACTTGTGCCTCATGTGATTGGATGTAACGTTTACCCCACCCTGTGTCTCTTTGCCAACAAGGAGGGGGGTTGTCTCCAGAGATATATACTTGTGTCTGTGCTTCACTAAAAGTCTTATGCTTTTATTCACCCTACACTGGTGTCTCGACAAGTGACTGGGTGGGCCAAGGGATCTTGGATCGTGCTGGTACTGGGCAAGGGAAGCTTATACGGCGGACATACTAATCATTAGTACGGGGTCCTTCAAACCTCCTCTTGAAAAAAGCCTATCCTATATATTTCTCCTTTTTATCAACAAATTTACACAGCTTCTGCCTGTACCAAGGAAAGGGGAGCTCTAATTGCATTTCACCGATCCACACCATTCACCTTATCATCAGAAATTAAAGACCCAGAAGGTAGATACCTGATACTCATGGGTTATATAATAACCCTCATGGGTTATATAATGGATACAGCAATCACGGTGATTTCCTACTACGCTCCTAACAAACAACCTACACCATTCCTCTCACATATATTACAAGTGATTAATACACACAAAATAGGAACAGTGATAATGTGTGGGGATTCGAACCAGGTCCTCCTCCCATTTCTAGATAAATCACCTTTTACACCATCCAAAATAACCTCTAGATTACCTTTTTCTCAACTTCTTTCCAAATACAATCTGGTAGATTCGTGGAGAGAAAGTAACCCAATGAAAAAGAAATTCACTTATTTCTCGCACCCTCATCAAACCTTCACCAGAATAGATCATATTTTTCTAACAATAGGAATGATACCAGAAATTATTGCAACAGATATAATTCCGATTCCGTGGTCTGACCATAATGCAGTATACACCACTATAGCCTCAGCCATACCAAAAGTGCATGACCCAACGTGGTACTTACCGGACATAATGCTCAAACACCCACTACATCAGATGGCCATTGAACAAGCTTTAAAGGAATACATATCAATTAATAATACAACAGACATCTCCCCAATAACACTGTGGGAAGCTCATAAGCCTGTCTTGCGTGGTACAATACAAAGACAAATGGCACTATTTAAACGGGAACGCAAAAATCTAGCAAAAAAACTAGAACTCAATTTTAATGCAGCCTACATATCATTCCAAGATAATGCATCTCAGAGTACAAAATCTCATCTGGAAAAATCTAGATTGGAATACGATCTATTTCTCACTGAGTTAGTTGATAAATCCCTCAAACGCTCCAAACACAATTTCTACATGAATACAAACAAACCAGGTACATATTTGGTTCGGGCATTAAATTCAACTAACAAATCTTTCAAACCAATACGTTTGAAATTATCAAAAAATGTTTATACTTGTAATCCAGTTAAAATAGTCCATGAATTTCACTCACATCTCGCAACTTTATACAAGACAAACAATGAATTTAATCCTACAGAGGCTGAATCCTTCTTCTCAAAAATAACCTTACCTGAGTTATCTCAGAATCAAAAAAGCAGTTTGGATGAGCCTATAACTATAGATGAAGTTGCTAATGCCATAAAAGACCTAAAACAAAAGACCAGGCCCAGACGGCTACTCGGCTTTATACTATAAAACATTCTCAGAAATACTCTCTCCCATTCTCACTGAAACGTTTAACAAACTTCTAGATGGACATTCTTTTCGGCAAGAAACACTAATGGCAATTGTTTGTATGATCCCAAAACCCCTTTCTGATGATACTTCCTGTGTGAATTATCGGCCTATCTCTCTGTTAAACCTTGATATTAAATTATTAGCAAAAATAATAGCAAAACGCCTTAATAGCATTATAGGAAAATTAATACATAGAGATCAAGTAGGCTTCATGCCAAATAGACAGGCAGGCGATAATATACGCAGGGCAGTGTTATTGGCACATATTGCTAAAAAACGGAAAATCCCTTTATGTTTTCTATCTCTCGATATTAAGAGGGCATTTGACACAGTATCCTGGCAATATATGCAATATTCATTACAAAAATGGGGTTTTGGACCCCACTTTTTAACATGGATCAAAGCATTATATAATAAACCCAAAGCCTATATAAAATATGCTGGATACAAATCTGATGCCTTTAATATCGAAAGAGGTACCCGACAGGGTTGCCCATTATCTCCCTTATTATTTGCCCTTATACTCGAACCCATGGCCCAATACATCAGAACAAACCAAACTATAACTGGCATTGAAGTAAGAGGTATTACACACAAATTATGTATATTTGCAGACGATATATTACTCTTTCTATCATCACCACAGGTCTCTGGTCCTAACTTAATACCAGCTCTTGATGGATTTGCAGCCCTATCCGGCCTTATGATTAATCCTAAGAAATGCCTAGTGCTTAATATTTCACTCACAAACATGGAATTGATCCCGGCTAGGGCTGCACTCCCGTTCACATGGGCAGAAAAATCAATCCCATATCTTGGAATTCATTTAACAGCATCTCATTCTGACTTATTCTCAACCAATTATCCTCCTGTATTAAGACAGATCACAAATCTAATAAAACAATGGTCGCAACTTCCTTTATCCTGGATAGGGAAGATTAATGCAATCAAAATGACTATTCTACCCAAATTGCTTTATCTATTCAGAGTCCTCCCTATTCCAATTCCTTCCTATTTTTTGAGAATAGTACAAAAAAGAGCAACTTCGTTTATATGGGGCTCTTCTAAACCACGTATACCTATACACACACTACATCTTCCCAAAAATAAAGGAGGCCTGGGATACCCTAATTTTACTAACTACTACAGAGCAGCACATTTGGCCAGTCTGTCCAAATACCATGCAAAACAGGAAATCCCATTATGGGTATTTATAGAGGCTTCAGAAAATGACCCTCTATTAATATCAAACTTATTATGGCTTGATCCTAAAGACCGCTTTAAAATTCATAATCCCACAACTAAACACTTCTTATCTCTCTGGGATAAACTAAAAACCAAATATCAGTTACAATCTCCACACAATCCTCTCCTTTCTTTTATCAGAAATCCGGCCTTTTATCTGGCATGGATCTACCCTAATTCTTTTAAAGCTTGGACAACATCAGGCATTCAGACACTAAATGACTTTATAGCATCTAAATCATTCCTTTCATTCCTATCGCTTAGAGAAAAATATGATCTACCAAACTCTGAGATATTTAGATATCTCCAAATCAAAAATTTCTATACACCATTCCTAAAGGGGGATACACCATTATCCCAATTATCCATTTTTTAATCAATCTGTACAAAAGATCCATTTGCTAAAGGTACAATTTCATCACTTTATAATCAATTATATGGAGTAGCAAATCTTAATAGACCCTCTTACGTTCAGAGGTGGGAGGAGGACCTGGGACGAACTTTAGAAGACACGGACTGGTCTAACATATGGCTCACATCTAAGTCATCTTCACCCAACATCTTAGCACTGGAGACAAATTATAAAGTCCTAACTCGCTGGTACCTTGTACCCGCTAGAGTGGCAAAATATTCACCTAATACTTCAGCTCTTTGTTTTCGAGGATGCCCAGAAATAGGCACATATTTACACATATGGTGGACGTGCCCAGTAATCCAAACCTTCTGGAAGGAAGTCTTCGTGATTGCATCTAAAATATTTTAAAAAATAATACAACCAGATCCATATTTAACTTTACTTAATCTAAAACCGGAATGGTTAACACTCTCTCAATTCAAACTTATGATCCAACTAATAACGGCTGCAAAACAAACCGTGGCCAAGGCATGGAAATCTCCTACATTGGTACTAGCAGAAACAATTCACAGAATGAATAATACAATGTCCCATGCTAAGATGGTAGCCATCGATCAAAATCAAATTCCAAAAGGCTTCAAAGAGAACTAAAAAGAATAATAAACTGACGAGCGGGACAACCTTGTGGACCATACCTCTACCTTTCTACCCTTTTTCTTCTTTCTCTTTCCTTTTCTCCACCTTACGATTAAAGCTCATTATCAGAATTTATTTGACATATATACACTCTACCTGTAAATAATATGTATAGTAGGTATAAATCATTTAAATACCTACAAAAATAACTAAGGAAATGATATATATCTTTAATTTAGGTTTACGTGAACCCAATGTTTAATATTTGAAATTTCATGATATTTACCTATATAAACCCTACTGTAAAACAATGAGCTTACTTTATAGATCCTTGTAAACTTACTTTATGTATCTTTATAATATTGTATACTCAATAAACGTCTTTTGACAAGGAAAAAAGCCTATCCTGCCCACACCTAACAACTGTATTTTCCTTTTCTCCATCAGCTCATCCCCTACAGTTATTACCTTTTGTATCACTTGCCCCTTCCTTCTAGATTGTAAGCTCTGATGAGCAGGGCCCTCTGATTCCTCCTGTATTGAATTGTATTATAACTGTACTATCTGCCTTTATGTTGTAAAGTACTACACAAACTGCTGGCGCTATATAAATCCTGTGTAATGCTAAAAATAATAATAATAATACCTCAGCTGGCCCGACCATTTTTGCAATTTTTCCATTGCTTTTTTATTTTTCCCTTACAGCTTTCAGAGTTTGTAACCGATCCCCCAAACCATATATTTTTCTGCATAATAATAGGCTCTTAGATTAATGTATCCTGCACCCCCACTAATCTGTGTTTTATTAGGTTGGAGCGGGAGCTCCTGGCTTTGGACATTTTCCAGATAAATTTACCAAGTATGCTTTGTAAGGATGCAAAAAAAGAAGCTGGTACAGGGATAGAGAAGGATCTAAAAATGTAGAGAATTTGTGGTAGTTTAATCATCATAAAAGCTGCAAGTCTGTCTGACCATATAAAGTTATATTTTGACAGATTTCCAAGGTCCTTAGGGAGATTGTTCAGGAAGGAGAAATAGGGATAGGGATGATACTTGTTTGGTTAAGTTGATCCCTAAGTAGGATATTGAGTTTTCAGCTCATGTGTATGGATATTGCTTACTTAAAAAAAGACTGCCGTTCAGGTGAAATTCCCAAGGGAAGTATAAACGATTTAGAAGCATTAACCTTATAATAAGACATTTGGCCAAAAGTTTCAAGAGTTTCTCTTACCGAAGCCAGGGAAGATGTGGGGTTGGGCAGAATGAGAATTACATCATCAGCAAGCAGATTTATCTTGTGTTCTTGTGATCCAATTGTTAGCCCTGTAATGTGCTGCATAGATCTAACTTTTTCCGCTAGTGGTTCCTTCATTGAATTAAATATTAGGGGTGAGAGAAGGCACCCCTGTTTTGTCCCATTTGAGATGCTAAAGAGTGTAGATAACATAGAGGAACAATATACCTGGGCTGAGGGACATGAATAGAGTGCTAACATTTCTGATAGAATGTGGCCCTGAAATCCAAATTTCTTTAATGCCTGTTCTAGGTAACCCCAATGGACTCTATAGAATGCCTTCTCTGCGTCCAAAGAAAGAAGCAGAGAAGGCACTCCACAGGATTCTGCGTGGTGGATAATATTGATCATTCTGCGGGTAGCTCAGAAGTTTGACATCCTTTTGTGAATCCTGATTGATCAGGATTTATCAGGTTTGGAAGTATATCTAATAGTCTATAGGCTATTGCCTTGGCATACAATTTAGCGTTGTGGTTAAGGAGAGAAATTGGGTGGAAGTTTTGGGGAGTATTAGGTTCTTTGCCTGGTTTCGGTAGGGTGATAACCAATGCTTTTGACATCTCCTGGGGGAACGAGGCTGAGGAGCCAGCATCATTGAACACAGGGATTATATGCTCAGTTAGTAGGTCTTTAAACTGCTTGTAGTATTCCCCAACAAAGCCATCAGGTCCAGGAGCTTTGTTGTTGGGTAAGGAATCAGTGGCTTTCCCTATTTCTGTTGTTGTAAATGGAACGTTGAGAATAGCTAGTTGGGCCTTGGTTAGTTTAGGAAGTTGAACAGAGTCTAGAAATGCCTGAATAGAGGAGTAATTTGGTTGAATTGCTGATTTGTCGTCTTTCAGATTGTAAAGATTTTTGTAAAACTCACTGAAAGCATTTGCTACAGCTTGCGGGTCAGTTAATTTTTGTTTAGTGGTAGGGTGGCAGAGGAAAGGCATATGAGGTTTGGTTTGGTAACCTTTAATTTGTTGAGCTAGAAGTTTCCCTGGTTTATTTCCCCAGGCATATGTTTGCATTTTAAAGCACTTTTGGGTCTTGTCAAAGTTTTCTAATAGGAGAGAATGGAGTTCAAGCCTCAGTTTAAAAATGTTGGTTTTAAGCACCGTAGAGGGGTATTGTTTATTAGGGGAATCTGTGTTCTGAATATCAGCTAAGATTTCGTCCACATGTTGCCTTCTCATCCTCTTATCCTGAGCCCCTATTTGTATGAAGAGACCACGCACAAATGCTTTGTGCGCAGCCCAGTGTGAGGGCCTCTTACTGATCCTGAGTTTTGTGCAAAAAAGTCTTTCACTTGACTGTGTAGGGAGTCTGAGAATAGCTTAAACAGTGATATCAGTGAAAGTAATTTAAACTCCTTGATATAAAGACACCACCCTCTGATGTGATCCACCACCACAAGAAAGTATATTAAAAGTTTATTAAAAATAAAGGTTGTACTTAACTGAAGTTATAAACATACATAGAAAACTTTCCGGCTGGCCTGCAGACACCCGTCCGCATACACCGCGTTGACGTCAGGACATCAACCTCCTGAAGTACGTTTCGTCTCAAAATGATGTTGTCTGGGAAACAACGTTGGGTTGTTGACGTGCTGACGTCGTCGCGGTGTACCTTGTATGCGGACGGCAATTTTTCTATGGATGTTTTTAACTTCAGTCCTGTGTAAGTACAACCTTTATTTTTAATAATTTTTTAATATACTGATTCACACTATGCTGAGCTTCTCTCCATTTTCTTGGGTTTCTGATCGATGCCTTGCCCTGTATACTCATTGGTTTGAGGTCTCCTGGCCATGGCTAGCCTTCAGTGTAACCACAGAGAGTTGCTGCTGCTGGATTGATGTCCGGTCATTACCAATTATACAGTCTTGCCAAAGCTCACCCTCCGGTAAGCGTGCATTTTATGTGGTGGTGAATCACATCAAAGGGTGGTGTCTTTATATCAAGGAGTTTAAATTACCTTCACTGATATCACTGGACTCTTATCACTAGATTGTTTAATCACTTATTGAGGATTATATATATTTATTTTTCAATGGTACCGGGATTGTTTTTCATTTACCATGGGTATTCACTCACTGTTAAATTTTAGTATATTTGCACAGCTTTTTCTTTTCCCTTTGTATTCATTGTTTTGTGTGTATCTCACAAATTTTAGCTGCAGCTTTTTATTTATTATTGTTTTTATTAGGTTAGCGTGGTATTTTTTTCTTATTTTTCACTCTGAGAATAGCTTAGACTGAAGAATGTGCGTGTTCATCCTCCAAAGGAAGGTTGATGATGTTTTAGGGTTATCCTCTATAGTAATACATATTGGGGAATTTTCCGACCAAGTAGCAGGAAGTATAGATGAGGATGAAACTTTTTGCAAAGTACATTGGTCCAAAAGAAAGAGATCAATGCGGGAATATGTGTGGTGGCGAGGTGAAAGAATATATATAATCCTTTTCTTCTGCGTGCTGGCATCTCCATACATTGTATAGGCACAGGTTAGATATCAGTGGGTTTAAACTTGGTTTGCCTCATTTAGGAATAGATGTACTGTAGTGTTAATGTGAGGGTCTGGGGTGATATTGAAGTCGGAACACCATACAACAGCAACTTGTTGAACAGCAAGAACTTTCTTGTGTAATTTGCGGATAAATCTTAGCTGGTAGACATTGGGAGCGTAAACTGAGATGATAGAGTATGGTAAGTTGTTGATGGTTTCTACTACTTTAAGGTAGCGTCCATACAGATCCTTTGCAGAAAGGGTGTAGAGTTCTTGATGGCTATCAAAGTGCCTTTATTTTTATGTGGGGCATTGGCTGTAATGATGGTATCAAATTCTCTGTTCCTACATAATGCAGGATTGAGCTCCCAGAAGTGCGTTTCTTGAACACTATGCTAGCTTCCAGAGAGACAATCTCCTTGCAGGGTGATTAAGACCACTTACATTAATTGATAGAATCATGATGATCATGTAGCAGTAGTAGTGATAATGTATCTGAAGAGGAAGGTTTGTGGTTTGCTGTTCTTGTTCCTTGATCAGAGAGCATATCTCAGATCAATGTTATGCCAAGAGGAGGAGTTGATGTTTGAGCAGTGGGTGTTCTCTTAGATCCTAGTCATCAAAGGGTAACACTAGGCAACCTTAATGCCCCGTACACACGATCGGACATTGATCGGACATTCCGACAACAAAATCCATGGATTTTTTCAGACGGATTTTGGCTCAAACTTGTTTTGCGTACACACGGTCGCACAAAGTTGTCGGAATTTCCGCTCGCCAAGAACGCAGTGACATACACCACGTACGACGAGACTAGAAAAGGCCAGATCAGAACCAAGCGCGGCACCCTTTGGGCTCCTTTTGCTAATCTCCTGTTAGTAAAAGTTTGGTGAGAGACGATTCGCGCTTTTTCAGACTTGTGGTTTTCAGATTGTTTTCTGCTGTTCAGTTTGTGATTCTGGGTTTGTATCTGCTCTTCAGTGTGTGCAGCAAGCTACGCGTGACTCCTGTCATTGTGTTCTTTTTCGCTCGTTACTGTTTTTCAGGTCGCTCTTCACATGCCTTGCTGTTCTTCAGTGCGTTCTGTTACTACGTTCTGAGTAGCCGACCGTTTTCTAGCCATGTTGCGTATACGTACTCCTCGTAGAGTCCGTGCTGTGCGGGGGCTTGGTGTTGGGGTCCTTACCTTGACACAAGTCCAGTCCATAAACAGGGTGGGGAGGAGTTCATGGACCAAGAATTGGTTGCTTCAGCATGACTAGTTCTGTCATATGCCTTTGCTCCGTGAGATCCGTGAGAATAATCCTGATGATTTCAGGAACTTTCTCCGGATGACGGACCCTGTATTTCACCGTTTGTTGGCTTTGCTGACCCCTTATATTAGCAGGCAGGATACCTGCATGAGGCAAGCCATCACTCTGGAGCAGAGGCTAGTCGCCACCCTGCGGTACTTGGCGATGGGGAGAAGCCTTCAGGACTTGAAGTTCTCAACAGGCATCTCCCCCCAGGCTCTGGGTATCATTATTCCAGAGACCTGTTCTGCCATCATACAGGTCCTGCAGAAGGAGTATATTAAGGTAAGATTTATCCTTTAATATCACATTTTATTGTATTTAATGTTTGATAATATATTGTATTTCTTTCCTCATTCCCTAATGACCATGAATGTAATATGCTGTGAATGCCCCCTTTGTCCTCACGCATGCTGGATTTTTATATAATTATTTTTGTTGTCCTTCATACATATTTTCCTTCACTTACCTCCCCAGCATGGTCTCCTGGCCCTATATTCACCTCATGTAGTCACTTAACAATGTATTTTGTCAGCTCCATAGTAGTGCTTTACCCTAAATACCCCCTAAATTTTTTTTAAATGTGATTTGTGCTTTAAATTCAGGCAGAGTGCCAGAGGCTTTTTTTTGGGTGTCCCCAAATCATTCTGAACCCTCCCTCCCTCCAACTGCTAAGTCAGCTGATAACAATTCTCTATCTATCCTCAATCATCTATCTGCTGACTTTGCCAAACCCATACACACTATACCCATCTCTTTTGTGCTCAGATTTATGGATGAATTCCCCAAAGCATGTAGTGCAAGGGCCTGCCCGAATACTTTCAAATGGTACTGTTTAAAGTTTCTGTATACTATTATTATCTTGATAGGTAATAGCAGAATGTCCAAATGTGCTAAAATGTGTACAGTGTGTATTTATATCTTTGTATTATGACACTTCTTACCTGTCCAGTGGGCTGTCAATAGTTTAAGGAGGGGCTGTTCAAAGTAATACCCATTATTTAGGCATTCATCTCTCAGTGAAGTGGTGAGGGTTACCTGTCCAAGAGTCCCCCCCTATAATGTTAGAAATGGCCCATGAGAGGGGGGGAATCTGATAGTTGTACCTTATACTTTGGTCTTTAAAAACTCCCTCAAATAAATTTTAACTTGATGTTGGGCAAGAATGTTTGTGTTTAATCTGCTTTCCCTGTTTATGTGCAAAATGACTAATTTTTTTTTGTTTGACTCCACAGTTTCCTTCCACGCCACAGGAATGGCAGACTGTGGCCTCCCACTTTGCCCAGCGGTGGGACTTTCCTAACTGCGGAGGGGCAATTGATGGGAAACATGTCCACATCGTCCCACCACCCAACTCAGGGTCGTACTATTATAATTATAAGGGGTTCAATAGTATTGTGATGTTGGCGGTGGTGTCAGCTACTTATGAGTTCCTGTATGTGGACGTGGGGAAGAATGGCTGGATGACTGATGGTGGAGTCATCGCCCAGACGGAGTTCTACAGGCATCTCCAGAATGGCAGCTTGGACTTGCCATTTCCAGAAGACAATGTGGAAGGACTCCCATTCGTCTTTTTTGCGGATGAAGCATTTGCGCTGGGGGACCATCTTATGAGGCCATTCCCAATGAGGACCCTCACCCCGGATCAGAGGGTTTTTAATTACTGGCTGGCCAGAGCCAGAAGAGTGATGGAGAACATGTTTGGAATCATGGCCAGCCGGTTCCGACCTATTTCTTACACCCATACACATGGCGAAGTACAAACTTAATCATATTATCCTGGCGTGCTGTGTTCTACATAACTTTTTACGGCAACATTCTGCCAACTATGCTGGCTCAGTTGGGCCTGAGGCTGCAATTCAAAATGAAACAACCCTGACGGCGCGTTAAAGTGGCCGTTGAGGCTTGCCCCCCCTGAGTCCCCGTGATGTCCGGCTAAGATACCTTGAATTCTTAGGGGGGCTATCAATATGCCAGACAATGTCTGAAACCTTTTTCAAATAAAAAAAAATAACTACTCAAATCTTTGGTGACATTTACTGCTTGTGTTTGTTTTAGCTGACCCTGACAGAAATGTGGTGAGTCCTGAAAATGGCGTGATTGTGTAACCTTACTAAGCACTGTTGGGTGTTATTTACTAAAGGCAAAGACACTTTACACTACAATTGCACTTGTAACTGCACTTGTAGTGCAAAGTGGATTTGCCCTCAGGAAATAACACCCATTGTCACACCAATTAGAGCACCACAAAAGTGTTGGAGCGTTGAAACAATAATCCACACATTCTTGATTATCAATCTTTTTAATACCAGCACAATCACATGAGCATTTAGAAAAGGTTTGTAAAACAAACCAACATGTTTGTTGCATAACATTTTTTGGGGTCACATTAGAAAAAGTAGAAATGTCCATTTAAGATAAAACAGGCATGTTTAAAACCAACAAGAAAGACACAAATCTTGAACTTACAAAGCTCACATTTGGTAGAACTTGAAGGCAATATCAGACATGAGTATTTACAAACTGTGTATGATATTGCGTTCAGATGGGGTGAAGTCACCCCAGGAAAAGCCAAATTTTGAAGATGCACACAAATTTACGAATGTCAACATGTGCGACCTACCTTCACGGGGGGATCAAGGGACCTGTTTTGGGGGTGCAACCCCTTCCTCACAGCTACTTTATTATTGAGGAAGGGGTTGCACCCCCAAAACGACTACATTGATCTTCCGTGATGGCAGATAGCACATGTTGACACACTGTGTGCCTCTTCAAAATTTGGCTGTTCTCAAATCTGTAAAAAACATGTCAATTATTTTTAGCACACAAAAAACCAAAGGGATTTGGAGGGGTTTTAAACTCTCCCTAAAACATCAATGATGTTCTTCATTTTTTACTGAACATCATTGATGTTTTTCTGGATGTTTTCTGGATGTTTTCCAAGTCCCTATTACACCCCATGATCTCCCCGATCAGGATCTGTGCACTTTCCGAGGTGAAAGGATCTAGATCCACAACATCACGATCACCTAAAAAGATAGAAACAAAAACACACCATATATCATAAATATGCCGGCATCCATCTTTTACCTGAGCCTGTGGTCGTAGACACTCACCTGTTGTGGTGCCAATTTCCACCACGTCTTCCAACTCCTGCTCTGCTTGGCTTGGGTGGATTTCCCCTTCTTCCAGAGGTGGGGGGTCTCTGGTCTCCTCGGATGAGGGGTGTCCTCCGAGTCTTTTATCCCCTATGTAAAAAAAAAATAGGTATACTTAGCACACAGATATTTGATGGCAGAACTATTAATATGAAACATTGTTTGGAAGTGGGGTACAATTTTTTTTGGGCAGAGTTCCAAGATGTTGCATTTTTCTTGTCCTTTGGAGCACCTGTGTGGGCCCCCTAATAAAAAGGGTGTTCTTGTGTCCCACACTAGTACTCCAGTGTCCAGATGTGTAAACAGCTGCTGAGTGTCATCTCCTTACACAGAATCTAATTTGCATTTCATTCTAGTAACAAACCCATCTACACAACCAAATTATTTTCAGACAAGTAGACCCTAAAAAATGTGGCCAAATGCATATGGCCAAAACAATGGTGTTTTCTAGGCCACACAAAAAATGTTTGATACGAACGAATAATGTGCCCATGAACATGAAAGTTGACATTTTAAACTGGATAACAGTTAAGAAAAGCACATGGAGCAGCACGAACGTAATAAACATAAAAAGAATAGGAACACAGCACAACTACTTTTTTGCAGCACTCTCCGGATATTTCTGTACTGCTCATGCTCTCTTAATTTCCGGTCCGACCACTGCTTCCTGAGCTGATCTTTCGATTGTCGTACCCCAAAATTCCGGTGCAGACTTTTAACCACTTTTGCCATGATCTTAGCCTTTCAGACAATGGGGTTGGGGTAAGGTCCATACTTCCCATCATAGTCGGCACTCTTCATTATGTCAACTATCTCCAACATCTCCCCAAAGGACATATTTGATGCCTTATATCGTCTCCTTCTGGATCGGTCTTTCCTCCCCCTCCTCCTCGTTGCTGTAATTAGCACGCACCTGCTGTGTCTCCGCCATGTGCTCTTCCCCCACTGCGCCGAACGAGAAGGGGCAGGGAATAGACTCAAAAGAACGTCAGGGGCGGGCGGAGTTACACGCATGCGCAGTGTCTATAAAGTGCAACACGCGTGCGTAGTACATACGATCTGTGAGCGGAGGAAGGAGTATCGGATGCACCGATCGTGATAACGAAGGTAAGATCTAAACTTGGGCCTATACTGCTTCTAGATTGAGGCCTATGTTGTAACAAGATTAGGAGAGTTTTGCCTGACATTAGGGTTTGTCTTGTGTTGTGTCTTGCAGATAAAATGGATGGCTTCAATGACCACAATTTCCTCCCCCTATTCATAGACAAGTACAGGGAGCTGCCCTGTCTGTGGCAGGTGAAACATCCACATTACAATAATAAAAAAAAGAGGCAGGCAGTGCTGGAGAAACTGCTGGAGTTGGTGAAGCCGGTGTTCCCCACAGCAACCATCCCCTATTTAAAAGCCAAAATTGGTGGCCCGAGGAGCACTTATCTTAGGGAGTGCAAGAAGGTCACGGATTCCCAGAGATATGGAGCTGGAGCAGATGACATTTATATCCCCAGGCTGTGGTACTATGAGAGACTGCGATTTCTGTCAGACCAGACTGAAGTCAGGGAATCACTCTCCACTCTCCCTTCCACCCTGTCCAACCTGGGACTTCCAGCCAGGAAGAAGTGGAGGAGCCCAGATGGAGTCAGGTATAGCATTCTTCTACAGATTTCTGGTCAATAAATAAATGATGTTTACTAGATGTTATTATTGATCACTAATTGCTGATTTAATAAAGTTTTTTACATATCAATAGACAGTAATAGGCAAAACTAATTGGGACAAGAATGAAAAATGCTGGGCTCAGAATGATAGTCTGTTATATTTGTTAACATTCAATTTGCAACAGTCATGAGATGAAAATTGTGTGTGATTGATGAAGAAAAAACTAAAACTATGTCCTTTTTTCATACACAGGAAGACCTCAGCCAGGAGGACGAGGAGGCTGTGGAATGCGGCAGCCAGGAAGAGGCTGTGGAATGTGGCAGCCAGGAGAGGCAGGGCTAAGTGGCAGCCAGGAGAAGCCTGGGCCCAGTCATAGCCTGACCGAATCGCAGGTTCCTCCCCTCCGCCTTCCAAAGAAAAGACCCAGGAAGGGGAGTCACGTTCAGGATTCAGCGCTCAGGCTCATTCAGGAGGCTTCTGCGTCCGTCAGAGCCTTACCCACTCCTGAAGAGGCCTTTGCCTGCATGACTGCCACCAAACTGCAGGGCATGCAGGAGGGTCAATGCAAGCTGTGTGAGGACCTGCTTTATAAAGTCCTAACTAAGGGGGTGAGTGACGAAATCACACCCAATACCCACCTGAGTGAGTTGGCCCATCCCCCTCCTCCCCCTCCTCCTCCTCCTGCCACAACTCCACCACCACAGCCACAGCGTGGAAGGAAGCGTGGAAGGAAGACAAGAGAGTAATGACCTGGGTTCAGTCTGGTCTGACAAAAGTTGCAGTTTCTTGTATGACCACAGCCTGGGGACACAGATGTCATCTGCTGCTTTCCGGATCTCTGGGACTTCTGGACCAGACTGCACTTCCTTAGATATGGACTCCTCAGCCCACCAATTTTGCTGGAAAAGAATTGATGTGTGCCCTGGGGGCCAAAGGCTTCACCAATTTCTGCTGTTTCTCCAGCGTTGCCTCCCTCTTTGTTTGGTTCTGAGCCTTAATAAAGGAATTTTTGGTTCAATTATACTTGCCTATGTGTGTTTTCTTTCTAAAAGGACAGTTTGTTTGTGAGGATTCAGGTACATTTCCAAAATACAATGTGAAATTAACACGGGACACCAACACCAAATAATCTCCTTGAGATTAAATAATACAAGATAATAATGGTGTTGTAACTTGACACACAAAACACACACAAAAATATTATGGAGTAAAACCCCAAAAAAACAAAAAACATCAGCCTTGAAAAAAAATACAAACCCAAAAACAAAAAAGAACATACAAAAAAAAAATACAAAACAAAACTAAAACAACAAAAAAGAAATTTGGTCAGATGTGACAAATTAAAATATATTGAGGGAATCACGAAAAATAATAAAGAAAGAAGTTTGTGAGAAGTCTGTGTGAATAACTTCATTCTTCTCACATTATAAAGAAGAAGAGAGTGCGCTGTATTAAACAATTTAAAACACTGCAGTATGACGAAAGTGCTGTATCTATTCCGAACGCTAATTTTACCAGACCGAGCTGTTCCGTCTCGGAATTTCTTCTGAGCATGCGTGGCACTTTGTGCGCCGGAACTGGCCACACGTGATTGGAATTGACGCGATCGGATTTTGTTGTCGGGAAATTTTATAGCCTGCTCTCAAACTTTGTGTGTCGGAAAATCAGATGAAACATATCCGATGGAGCCCACACATGGTCGGAATTTGCGACAACACGCTCCGATCGCACATTTTCCGTTGAAAAATCCGACCGTGTGTACGGGGCATTGGTAGTCTCTGAAGTTAATTTGCCGAGTAAAAGAATGAAAAGAAAAAGATAACACAACTCTAGGGCACTGCCTAGAAATTACTTCCTGTGGGTAGGCACAACCGGTGCCAAGGAATGTAAGAGTGGGGACAAAAAGTTTGCAAGACTCATTGTGGGCGAGCATCACGCCGGACCGCTTTGTGTGGGTAATCCTGCTTTTGCTAGATATTTAGTGGATTTTTTGGCTCTTTGCAGTAACGGATGAGCTTGCAGGTTCCTGATGGTACTCTGATCCATGGGGGTTGTAACAGATGTATAATAATGCCCCATTCCTGCAGGAGGCTCGTTCCATTTTTAACCGAGGACACTGTGTGCTTTGATCCATTATAGGTGATGGAGATTTTGGCTGGTGCTATCCACTGGTACTGGATCTGGTTTTTACGCATCGTCTTGGAGATGTTGTTGAGCTGTCTGCGGCGGCTCAGGGTATGCTGGGATAAGTCCGCAAATATTTGTAGTTGGCCATATGGGTCAGGTAGGGTGCCTAGTGCTCTCATTTTTTGCATTGCTCTTTGACGTGAAAGAAGTGGATCCAAAGGACTGTGGCAGAAATGGCAGAAAATTTTATCTTTTAACCATTTAGTGTCTTGAACCTGGTCTTCTTGAGTGTCAATGATGTTGTTCACAGTGTTAGTAATGTCTCCTATGTTAGCTGCAATATGGGTGACCCTAGTCTCCAGTACATCTATGCTGTGGCCAAATCTTTGCATGAGAGAAAGCATATCAGCTTGTAGTGAGCTTCTTAAGGACATTAGCATATCCTTTGATGTAGTGTCCATCACTGGTTGTCCGATAGTAGGGAAGGCAGCTATGGAGTTACATAGTTACATAGTAGGTGAGGTTGAAAAAAGACACAAGTCCATCAAGTCCAACCTATGTGTGTGATTATGTGTCAGTATTACATTACATATCCCTGTATATTGCGGTCATTCAGGTGATTATCTAATAGTTTCTTGAAGCTATCAATGCTCCCCGCTGAGACCACCGCCTGTGGAAGGGAATTCCACATCCTTGCCGCTCTTACAGTAAAGAACCCTCTACGTAGTTTAAGGTTAAACCTCTTTTCCTCTAATTGCAATGAGTGGCCACGAGTCTTATTAAACTCTCTTCTGCGAAAAAGTTTTATCCCTATTGTGGGGTCACCAGTACAGTATTTGTAAATTGAAATCATATCCCCTCTCAAGCGTCTCTTCTCCAGAGAGAATAAGTTCAGTGCTCGCAACCTTTCCTCATAACTAAGATCCTCCAGACCCTTTATTAGCTTTGTTGCCCTTCTTTGTACTCGCTCCATTTCCAGTACGTCCCTCCTGAGGACTGGTGCCCAGAACTGGACAGCATACTCCAGGTGCGGGCGGACCAGAGTCTTGTAGAGCGGGAGAATTATCGTTTTATCTCTGCAGTTGATCCCCCTTTTAATGCATGCCAATATTCTGTTTGCTTTATTAGCAGCAGCTTGGCATTGCATGCCGTTGCTGAGCCTATCATCCACTAGGACCCCCAAGTCCTTTTCCATCCTAGATTCCCCCAGAGGTTCTCCCCCCAGTGTATAGATTGCATTCATATTTTTGACACCCAAATGCATTATTTTACATTTTTCTACATTGAACCTCATTTGCCATGTAGTCGCCCACCCCATTAATTTGTTCAGGTCTTTTTGCAAGATTTCCACATCCTGCTGAGAAGTTATTGCCCTGCTTAGCTTAGTATCATCTGCAAATACAGAGATGGAACTGTTTATCCCATCCTCCAGGTCATTTATGAACAAATTAAATAGGATTGGTCCCAGCACAGAACCCTGGGGGACCCCACTACCCACCCCTGACCATTCTGAGTACTCCCCATTTATCACCACCCTCTGAACACGCCCTTGTAGCCAGTTTTCAATCCATGTACTCACCCTATGGTCCATGCCAACGCACCTTATTTTGTACAGTAAACGTTTATGGGGAACTGTGTCAAATGCTTTTGCAAAATCCAGATACACCACGTCTACGGGCCTTCCTTTATCTAGATGGCAACTCACCTCCTCATAGAAGGTTAATAGATTGGTTTGGCAAGAACGATTCTTCATGAATCCATGCTGATTACTGCTAATGATATCATTCTTATTACTAAAATCTTGTATATAGTCCCTTATCATCCCCTCCAAGAGTTTACATACTATTGATGTTAGGCTAACTGGTCTGTAATTCCCAGGGATGTTTTTTGGGCCCTTTTTAAATATTGGTGCTACATTGGCTTTTCTCCAATCAGCTGGCACCATTCCAGTCAATAGACTGTCTGTAAAAATTAGGAACAACGGTCTGGCAATCACCTGACTGAGTTCCCTAAGTACCCTCGGATGCAAGCCATCTGGTCCCGGTGATTTATTAATGTTAAGTTTCTCAAGTCTAATTTTAATTCCGTCCTCTGTTAACCATGTAGGTGCTTCCTGTGTTGTGTCATGAGGATAAACACTGCAGTTTTGGTTACTGAAGCCCCCCGATTCACTCGTGAATACTGAGGAGAAGAATAAATTCAATACCTCTGCCATCTCCCCATCCTTTGTAACCAGATGTCCTTCCTCATTCTTTATGGGGCCAATATGGTCTGTCCTCCCTTTTTTACTGTTTACATACTTAAAGAATTTCTTGGGATTTTTTTTGCTCTCCTCCGCTATGTGTCTTTCATGTTCTATCTTAGCCATCCTAATTGCACCCTTACATTTCTTATTGCATTCTTTATAAATTCTGAATGCTGTGGATGATCCCTCAACCTTGTATTTTTTGAAGGCCTTCTCCTTTGCTTTTATATGCATTTTTACATTGGAGTTAAGCCATCCAGGATGTTTGTTCGCTCTTTTAAATTTATTACCCAATGGGATACATTGGCTAATGCCCTTGTTTAATATGCTCTTAAAGCAAACCCATCTCTCCTCTGTATTCTTTGTTCCTAATATTTTATCCCAATTTATGCCTTTTAGCAAGGTTTGTAGTTTAGGGAAGTTGGCTCTTTTGAAATTCAGTGTCTTTGTGTTCCCTTCATGTCTCCTATTTGTGTGATTTATACTGAAACTAATTGACCTGTGATCGCTGTTACCTAAATTGCCCCGTATTTCCACATCTGTTATCAGGTCTGTATTGTTGGTAATCAGTAGATCTAGTAATGTTTTATTTCTAGTTGGTGCGTCTACCATCTGACCCATAAAATTGTCCTGCAAGACATTAAGGAACTGGCATCAAGCATAGAATTTTGCATTGGCAATGTAGGAGTTAATGAGGTGATATGGCTTACCTCATAGCTGGCTGCAGTGACATCCAGGTGCATTTTTACCTTAGCAGGGCTGCTAGATACTGGGGTGCCTGGAGGAGAAGGTGGAGGCTCCATTCCAGTACTCAGGGAGGCTTCCTGCTTCACAGCAGAGGGTGCAGACTGCATGGATTGCGTGGGGAGGAGAGCCGTGGATGATTTATGCAGAGGGCCAGCCACAGCACCATTTTGGCTTCGCCTTGAGGTCGGCTTTTACATGTAGGCCGTCAGTTCGTGGGGGAGCTGATCTTCCTTCCTCTTTAGGGACATGACCTCCCGGGTGCTATAGGTGATATCCACAGGCTGGGGGATGCAATGAGAGATAGCTGGAAGCTGGCTGATGCTTGTACTAGCGGCTGGTGTGAAGAGCTCCTGTTCTAAGCAGCAATCCTGTTCGCGTGACGGTCAAGACCCCCCCCCCGTATTTTGATTGGGGCAATCATTATGGAGCAATCTCTCTCTGTTGGGATAATCATGTGGAGGAGTCTCTGAGAATGCTCCACTTGATTGCCCCCAGAGGAACTATGACAGAGAGCCTGCCCCTTCTCTACATCCAGTAAACAGACCAAAGAGACTGCAGGAAGACAAGGAGCAGAGACTGTGCTGTCACCGTCACCACACACAGTGCTACCTGTGGAATCTGGACCTTCTCTGGTGAGTGTGCACCACGCCACTGGGAAAGCCAAGCAAGAAGAGTAGCAGAGAGTCACAGAGAGGACAACAATCTAATCAGTAGGAACAAGGACAACCTCAGTGAACTACTGACCAATTTCTATCTGCCAGTAATAGCAGGGCCTATTACAGCTTTATGAAAAACTATGTCTTGCTGCTAAAACTACCATAGATTTTTTTTTTTTTTTTTAACATAACTATGTAAGCTTGTCAGCGCTGCCAGTGTATGCTGTCGCCAAGTTTGCCTGTGAAAATCGTACTGTTCTGTAACACCACATAGAGTGTTATGACATCCCCCAAGAATTCTTTGCCGCCTGGCCACAGTTCAAAAGCCATAAAGTGCATTCTTGGTTACATATATAGTGGTTAAGTACACCATGTTTGAACAGGAAACATAAAAGTAGTATCATTCATACTTTTTTTAGATCTCTAACCAGGAGTGCACTGTATGCATTAACCATCTGGCATGATACATGAAAAAAAATAACTTCACTTAAGTAGCTTTCTGCTGCTATAACCAGCAATTACAATGACAGCCCAGACTTGCTTAGTAACACAACAGCTGCTACAGTGTCTGTTGTCAAAAATGGAGAAGTGTAATTCAGAAATACAATGCAATATTATTGTTTCTTTGTATTAAATTTGTTTAATTTAGATGTGTTTTTCTTTTTTTCAATAAAAAAGTGTTCCTTTTTAACACTTTTTGACCCTTAGTTAACCCTTACCAGCCCTAAAATACAAACCCTTCATCCCCTATTACCCTTCTATTGTTTTCTGATGTTTTTTTTAATTTCTACTTTTTAACTCACTAATAAACTTTTTCAATGTCTGCTTGGTTTTTTTTGTGTTAAGCTTTTTTTGTGTTAAAAATTAGTCAAATAAAAAAAAATCCTACATTTCATTTGCACCAGAACTGTAATTTTAGTATCTTAACAAAAGGAATAAGTTAAGCCTCATACACACGATCGGACTTTGTACAAACTTTCCTGTGGATTTTTGTACAAAGGGTAAACTAATTAAGCATACACACAGCAGGACTCTTTCGGCAACAAACACGAATGTAGTGACATTTCAACGTACTGACGACACTTCAAGAAGAGGAAGTTCAATTCTCCGGGGCCACCCTTTGGTCAACTTCTGTATTGTTTTCTGATCTTTTGCATTGGTTCTGAGCATGCGTGTTTGTAGTTTGTACAAAAGTTCGATGGTTTTGTGTACACACGATCGGACTTTGCTCCATAGGACTTTTGTTGCCAGAAAGTTTGTCCATTCGCACAGCCAACAAAAGTCAGATGAAAACTGAAAAAGTTTGTCCGATGGAGCGTACACACGGTCGGATGTTGCTTTAAAACAGCTAATTTGCATGTTTGTTGTCAAAAAGTCTGATCGTGTGTACGGGCCTTTAGGATAAAACATGAATGCACGGTCATGTGACGTTGTACCCAAACAAAATGTATGTCCTTTTTCCCAACAAATAGAGCTTTCTTTTGGTGGTACTTTATCACCTCTGCAGTTTTTATTTGTTGTGCTATAAACAAAAAAAGACCGACAATTTTGGAAAAAAACTATATTTTTTACTTTTTGCTATAATAAATATCCCCAAAAAAATATATAAAACAAATTTCTTCCTCAGTTTAGGCCGATATATATTCTTTTACATATTTTTGGTAAAAAAAATCACAATAAGCACAAAAGTTATAGCATCTACAAAATAGGGGATAGATTTATGCCATTTTTATTATTATTTTTTTTTTATTACTAATGGCAGTGATTTGCAATTTTTATCAGGATTGCAACATTACGGTGGACAGATTGGACACTTTTGACACTATTTTGGGACCATTGAATTTTTTACAGCGATCAGAGCTAAAGATAGCCACTGATTACTGTATACATGTCACTGGCAGGGAAGGGGTTAACACTAGGGGGCAATCAAGGGGTTAATTGTGTGTTCCCTAGGTGTGTGCTAACTGTAAGGGGGGTGGGCTCAGTAGAACATGACAGAGATCACTGTTCCTGATGACTGGGAACCGAAGATCTCTGTCATGTCACTCGGCAGAACAGGGAAATGTCTTGTTTACATAGGAATTTCCCTGTTCTGCCTCTCCTCACCATGATCGCAGGCCACCGGCAGAAATTGAGTCCATGGGACCCGCGGGTGCACTCCTGCGCACGCGCACCCGCTGCCGGCATCCGCTGGCCCACTGCCTGGCTTCAATGGTACGGGTACACCCGTTTGCCCAGCCGTGCCATTGTGCCGACGTACATCTTCGTGCAGTGGTTGGCAAGGGGTTATAACTGGAGAGTGCAAAATCTGGTGCAACTGTGCATAGAAACCAATCAGCTTCCAGTTTGTTTTTGTTTTTTTTGTTAAAGCTTAATTGAACAAGCTGAAGTTAGAAGCTGATTGGCTACCATGTACAGCTGCACCAGATTTTGCATTCTCCAGTTTTAGTAAATCATCCCAATTCATGTATTATGTTGTTCTCCGAAATAATTCAAAGTTATCACTGAATAAACAGGCCCACAGAAGAATTAGTGACATTGCTTTGGTTCATAAGAAGTAGTGATGAGCTGAACTGCTCTGGGTTCTGTTAGGCAGGGGTTTTGTGATCCTTAAGGCTAGGTTCACACCTATGCGAATTGGATGCAATTTCCCTGCATATAATTTGCATGGTAGGAGATTGTGACTGGCTCTCTCTATGGAGCTGGTTCACATATCTTTGCTGCGGCTCCGATGCAAATTTGCACAGGGGTCCTGTGCATCTTTTGGTCCATTTCAGGTCTGAATTCAGGCCAAAAATTCAGGCTGAAATTGGACCTGAAACAGTGAACGGGGATGCACCAGACCCCTGCTGTGAGCTGCATGCAATAGTGTGAACCCAGCCAAAAAGAGTTTGGATGCCAAATCCAAACCCCATAAAAATCAATAGAGACAGATCTGTCAAATTCAAAATACCCATTTTCTTGTCTAGTAGATAAAGAGGGGGGGGGGGGTGTAAAAAAACAAAACAAAACATGGGGTTGCACTGAATGTAATTTGCTGCCAATTTTCTACAGCAAGAATGAAAAAAGTGTAGTACCCTGTCCTCCCCCCATACATATCAAACCCTTTGAGTCTGGTACAGGTTTTAAAAATACCATGTGAGGTCCCACTAAAAATTCATTCCACACCCTTAACCTGAGCATTTAGCCTGGCTGGCTAGGAAAAAGGCGGGAGGGGGGGGGCATGAGGAAAGTACCTTGCTAGAGGGAACCCCTTAGACAAAGCACCTTGTCTCCATGTTGATAAAGACAAGGGCCTCTTCACTTGTCTTGCCTAGTGGTTGTGGGAGTCTGCAGGTAGGAGGTTTATTGGAATCTGGAAGCCCCATTTAAAATTTAGGGGGCGTCCAGATACTGCCCCCCATGTGAATGAGTATGGGGTACATAGTACCCCTATTCATTTACAAAAAAAAAAACATAACTTAGAAATAGACACCCAGACATTTGACAAGTTCTTAATAAAAACAAAATAAAAAACTCCACAAAAATTTCCCTTGTTGTAAATCAGTCACAATGCCCACCACCAAATGATATGCGATGACCTGGCTGAGCTGCCATCAGTTATATAAGGGAAGAGGCAGCGATAGTGGTGACATCATTAACCAAATACAGCCTACCTCACTGCCGAGCTTCCATGTTATGGCTTCAGTATTAATTTGAAATTGCTGATCTTCTGGAGCCCAGGATGTAAAATTCCCCACATCATTATAAATCACAGTGATATTATCCTTATATATCAAATTTGTTATTTTGTAGTGATAAACAAATTCTCCGTATTCATTAAAAAAAGGTGCTGGCTCATTTAAGCCAAACGCATATTTAATTTCTTTTAAATAGTGATGCAACTTCAACATGAAAATAGAAAGAGAAAAGTGTGTTAAATAAGGAATAGAAATTTGTGAAATAAAAATGTATATTTAAAGTCCAACTCACTCCTGATATCCCCCCTCTGATCCCACCCTCCACTTTCTACAGCAGTGGGTTCCGCAGAGAGGAGTGTCATGTAAAGACTTGGTGCTGAACTCATCTCCAATTCTCCTTTCAGTCAAGGGCAGGGATGCCTTGCCACCATAGGTGTGCGCACAGGGTGTGCCAGGTGTGCCTGGGCACACCCTAATTGCCTTGTGTGGTGCATATTCCCCCCTGTTTAGACCACTGGTATTTCATCCCCCAAAAAAATCTTACAAAAGAAAATAATTTTTTGGAAAAGAAAATAAACAAAATTACACTGTCCGCTGCCCTACTGACACCATCAGTACATATACACATGCATATGTATTTGAGCTTTGGGGTGCACACCCTAATGCAAGAGGCTGCGCACACCTATGCTTGCCACCCTGTGCTCACGTTAAATGAGCTAAATGATGCTTCGAGTCATTAAAGCCAGAAGAAAAATATAATTTCCAGTGACCAGGTGAATCTTTGCAGGACAGGAAGGATATCATCTGGAGCTGCTTTTTTAGAGGGATGAAATGTTGTGGTTTGTGTCCAATCTGATATCGGCCTTTAGATCAGAGGGTCCAATCATTAATTGCTCATCTTGCAAGATGTGAATCTAACCTTTACCCTAGGTTCACATCTATGCAGCTGATGAGTCCATGGTTGTTAAGGACGCGATGCTTAACAACCAGCTATTCTTCACACAGAATTCTAATCGGTCGATCATTTTTCAACCAATCCAAATTCTAATCATTCTGAAAATGTGCAAGTCATTCGAAAAAGAACAATTTTTAACCTATTTCAATTAAATTCGTTACTATTTGTTACTATTTAATTTGGAGATTGGGATACATCCCAATCTCTGAATAACCCAAAATTTGTCTGAATTTGTATTCAGACCAGAACAAATAGCACGTGTCTAATTTCCACTGATCATCTAGGTCAGTGTTTCTCAACTCCAGTCCTCAAGGTGCACCAACAGGTCATGTTTTCAGGATTTTCCTCAGATGAAATGACTGTGGTAATTACTAAGGCAGTGAAACTAATACAATCACCTGTGCAAAAAAATGGGAAGCCTGAAAACATGACCTGTTGGGGCGCCTTGAGGCCTGGTGTTGAGAAACACTGATCTAGGTAATGTCATTGAGCAACAATGCCCCCAGTGACATTTTGGCTAGTGTAATGCCCAGTTATATTGGCGGTCAGTGAAAATTGCTCTGTTGGCACTTGTTTACATTTTTAGCTGCCAATGTCATTCCTGGGAAAAATTATTCTCGGAGGATTGCTTTTCATAGACACTTGACAGGTGACTTAGAGGTGATATGCTGCCTCCTCACTGCCTGTTTTAACCTCCCTGGTGGTATGATTATGTCAGATTTTTGCGTCTCAAAGCGGTACAATTGTTTTGCGTGGAAATTTGGCGTTTTGTATTGTAGGCCTGTAATTCTTAGGAATAACTCACTTAAATATGTCCAAACAAGAGTCTGCAGCAAAGAACAGAGAGAAGCACACCGCTCCAAGCAAACTTAGGTGCAGGATGGATCACAGGTGCAGACCTCGGCTCACCACCGTGGAAGAGGAACAAGACAAGGAATTGGTCGCACACTGGAACTCCAAATTGTCTCAATGTCATCTTTATTGTCAAAAAAGGGTCAGACAGATACAGGCAATGGTAGACGTTTCACAACCCTCTGTGAACAAGCAAGCTATCGCTTGTGAAACGTCTACCATTGCCTGTATCTGTCTGACCCTTTTTTGACAATAAAGATGACATCAAGATAATTTGGAGTTCCAGTGTGCGACCAATTCCTTGTCTTGTTCAAACAAGAGTCTAGTAGACATCCTGGGTATGATAACGTTTGAAACACGAAATCATAAATTATATTATAATAAATAACTATAAATAATTATAACAAATAATAATATAATAATAATACAATGTATTCAATATTGTAATCAAATCAAAAACACAGAAATTTGCTCAGTTGCAGAATTGTCGCTGTTGTTACTTTCAGTGTCTGATGACGAATTTCCCCACAAATTACTATCGCCCAATTCTGCAAGTGATTCTAATTTACTATCGCTGTTTTCTAGCTGGTCTAAAACCACTTGTGATGTAAAGGGACACTTTTTGGATGCCATATATAATATAAAACTGCATGTAGGACACTGGACAAAGCATTACGGACAAAAGGGATGTGAAATGATTTGATACAGTAATGTAATCTGTAAGATACAGTGTACTGTATGTATTATGCTTTTTTCACTTTTTGAATCTGGCGCCGGTCTCAGCCCCATGCGTTGCGACACTCGCAAGGAACGGAGCCCGGCACAGTGATAGATTGCGCGGAGGACACAGCCCACACACACAGCACAGGGGGAGACACAGCAGGAACCTGGGGACAAGGTAAGTAACTTTGCCTGGATCCTGCAATGCAATCCGGAGTGTGGCTCGGGGTTACCGCTTTTGGTAATGAAAATTCACCCTGAGCCACACTTGGAATTACCGCTAGGGAGGTTAAAAGAGAAGTATGGCCAAAGTTATGTGGGTCACAGGACTGCACTTTGTTCTGTACTCCTGTGACTCAGATTCAGCAGACAGCGGGCTAAAGGCTGACGTTAGCTGACACCACAGAGCCCGTCCATGCTCTGGACAGATCCCAACAATATGGTTAGGATCTGCCTAGATGTCTAATCAACAGCTGGTTCAGACTTTCATTGTGTCACTGACAGACTGAGCCACCCGCTTCCACCCCCTCCACAGCCCAACACTCCAGTGAGAACTGGAGGGAATAGCAGAGAGGCGGTGACTGACAGTCATCACTCTGCTCACTGAAGACCAAGAACTGAGCGATCAGCAGTCATGTGAGAGGTGGTGGAAGACAGCTGAAGGATATGACCACCACATAGGTAAGTATAAATGTTTTTTTTTTTTTTTAAACCACAATTCTCTTTCAAGGCTTTAAAGCCTTCAGCACTGCACTGTATGCATTACACATGGTTGCAGGGGTGGTGTTGGTTGGAGGGTGGCAGTAAAATCCCTGTTTGTGTAGCTCCCTTATTGCAAATGTAAATGAGCCCTTACATTGATTGGTGGTGTATATTTTTATCAGGTTAGAAAAATAAACTTTACAGTAAACTTTGCATGGTTAGAAGGAAAGTTCACTTTTCGCTTTAGTGAGATTTATTGTGAAACACCCACAATGTTAGGGCTCATTCACACTACTGGTTAGAGGATGGTAAAACCATGCAGTTAAGCAGAGTTTTTACCGCCCCACCTGCTACCCCTTTGTATAGGCAGTGGCTGGGGGGTGGCTGCAGTCATGATGCTTTGCTTCACAGCAGGAATTATACACCCCGATGCTTTTGGCAGGTGCTAGCGCCCACCAAACACAACCAAGTCAAGTAAATGGGTGCGGCTCTGTAGCTGCTCTGTAGCTTCTTCCTCTCGCTCTGAAACTGCCTGAAGTCAAAATCTGGTGGCGGGGAAGAGGGAGAGGTTGCAGGATGGACAGATGATGATTGGTTATGACTTAGTAAATGATTCCATAGATTCCTCTCTATGCTGGCCGAGGCACTAGAATTACATCGTCTTGCATCTGACTAATGTTCTGAAAGATAGGAGAAACCCTGCTGTGTGTACATAGGGGGGCTGACAGTGCTGATAATATCAGCAGCCGGGTCTCCCTGCAGTCATCATGACAAGAAGGAGACCCAGACTCTAAACTGTGAATCTCTTCCCAAGGCACCCAAGATGGCTGCTAATGGGGTGCTATGGGGGTGATAGGGGAAATTTTGGGGGTGCACCAACCTGACACCACCCCTGATTAAAGGGTCAATTGGTTGTGTTTGTCCATCAGGCCAAACTATATTTTTTTTAGAGAAGGGCGGGGGTTTGGATATTTAGTATTTTAATGTATAAATTTTTAGGCTACATTTCAAATGATCACCAATACCAGAAAAGTATACATTTTTTAAATTTTCTGAAAGTCCTTGAAAAGGCTGTATACTGTACCTTATGTCTGTAATAATGAGGATGCTTATTATACAATTTTCCTTTATAGAACAGATTGATATCATGCAGTGCTTTGGCCATAGCTTCTACCGCATAATAAATTCGTGGAGAGAGTCCTTGATGTAGAATATTAAATAAATTTGGATGCTTTTCTTCTCGCAGAGACCCATTAATGCTAAGTAGACATAATATGGTATCGTTTCTATTTTCTTTGTTTTCAGACATACACTTTGCAATTGATAAAAAATAGATGGAATTTGATGAATTATTTAAGGTATAAGTCTTGTCAATTCTATCAAAAAAGTGTTCTTTATTTGGAATGAATAAAGGGTATAAATTCAGAACCAAGCTACCATTTAAGAATTCGTATAAATTATATCCTGTATAGCTGAGAGATCTCAGAGGAGGAACAATAATTGTTTTATCATCAATGGCATTATTATCATAGAAAAAATCAAGAAATAAATTGCTACTGATAAAAGATCCACATAATACAATTACTTTAGCACTGGAGTTTTTAATAACAAAAATTACATTATTTATAATCTGTTCTACCTTAAAGTAATCATACGAACTAGACACAAATGAAACTGAATATTCAACACAAATACCATTAATTTTCATGTACTTTATTAATATCTCCTTATCTTTTTCTCCTGCATCATCTTGTGATGCAAATATTCCAACCCACGTCCAGCTAAAATGTTTCAACAACTTAATAACAGCCATATAATGAACATGGTCATTCTGAATTGTCCGGAATACACGAGGATAGAGAAGCCTATTTGTTAGAGAATAGTCCGTAGCTCCATAACTGATCTTGAAAACAGAAAACCAGTCATTATTTTCAATGTTTGTGGACAATATTTGGAAAAATTTCCAAAAGGTCAAATGAATTGGTAACTATGACTAAAATCTAGACATATAATTGTTTATACTTATTTAATATTTATTAGCTATATTAACCATTTGACCTCCGGAAGGATTACCCCCCTTCATGACCAGTCCATTTTTATACAGCACTGTGTTACTTTAACTGCGTGGTCATACAATGCTGTCCATAAATGAAATTTATGTCATTTTTCCCCACAAATAGAGCTTTCTTTTGGTGGTATTTGATCACCACTAGGTTTTTTTTTTTTTTAATGGCTGTGTGTTGAGTTATTTTGAGGGGACAGCAAATTTACACTGTTATACAAGCTGTACACTCACTACCTACATTATAGCAAAGTGTCATTTCTTCAGTGTTGTCACATGAAAAGATATAATAAAATATTTACAAAAATGTGAGGGGTGTACTCACTTTTGTGAGGTACCGTATGTGATTCAGAAAATCTGCTATAGGGCAGTAGTGAACTGGTTAAACACTATATTTATTTCTATCATTTACATATATTGGTTTTAAAAACCCCACAGTAGAGATGGAATTGGAATTTGCAGGTTGATGAATTTTCGATGAATTTTCATCATTTTGGGCAAATTCACAATAAGTTAGAAGGCTGGCCGCATCCTGAATTTGTAGGAGCAGTCTGAGGGCTATATATCCCTCATCCTGCTCTTTCAGATCCTCGTCGGCTCATTTCTGGGTCGCCAACACGTCATTTCTGGGTTCAGGGCAGTTTGGTCACTTCCGGTTTTGGCTAGGAGAGCAGCAGCACGGTCGGCTGCAGGAATCGTCGGTTCCCTCTCCTGGTTGTTGCGGTTCCGGTAGGTGCGGGTGGGTGGCATCAACGGATGCCACCCATCCCACTCAGGTGCCTGCTGAGGTGCCGGCCCGAGCTCAGTTGGGGGGTCACGATCGCAGGGGTATGTCGGCTCGGGGGGGTCGCCCTAGAGGTTGCTTTGTGCCTTTTTTACTGCCCCAATCGCTCACACTCATGCTGCAAAGGCAGCGGATGGGTGTGTTGCATGTCACAACATTAGCTCACCCTTGTCAGCAGGGATCAGAGGCCGGATGCCAGTGCAGGGGGGGTTGGGTGTGTGTTTTCCTTAGCTACTCTCCGGGCACAGCACCATCACCAGGTGTGATCGGGGGCGGGATGAAGGCGATCAGCTGACACCGGGCACACCGCACACACATTGCTTACTTCCAGCTGTGCAGTGTCATGTAAGCTGAGTGCTGATTGGCTGATGGAGTGTCTTCTTCAGTGCGGCCTGTCTCCTCCCCTGTGACATGTGTCTCCCAGTGACAGCCCAGTGACTGCTGAGGGCTGAGGGCTCGCTGTTATCACACACTGTCCACACAAAAAAAAGTCCCATTGTTAATAGCTGTGTTAATAAAGTGGAGAAAATAAAAATAGGTTCCGTTTTGTCGGTATCAATACTCCTTGGGGTCACTGATCCAGGGAGGGGGGGGTGCAGTCCAGCAGATGGGGGGCTGATTTGTGGGGTAGCTCCACTTCCATGGTCTTTTCATGATTCATGCCTCACATCGTTTTCCGTCATAGCGGTTCTGTCATAGCGTGTTTCTGTCATAGCGGTTTCTGTCATAGCGGTTCCTGTCAAAACTCCTTTTGCTATGTCTCCCTCGTTCCCAATTGCTAATGGGACCCAATAGGGGTGTCCACTCTCGCCTCTATTGTTTGCACTCTGTGTTGAACACTTGGTTGCATCCATCCGCAGAAACCTAAGCATTCGGGGTATCCCAGTCAGAGGGAAGGAGTTTAAACTATCACTATTCGCGGATGATGTCATACTCACCCTGACCCAACCTAGGATCTCCCTACCCAACTTGCATGCTGAACTCAAAACCTATAGGTCCCTCTCAGGCTATAAAATAAATGCGACCAAATCTGAGGCACTTCCAATTAACGTCCCGGGAGCCAAAGTGCACTACCTGCAGCAGTGCTTCCCCTATAACTGGAAGACCTCATCCCTGAAATATCTAGGGGTTCATATTACCCCGACCTTTGCCACCTTATACCAAGTGAACTTCCCGCCCCTGTTTCGCTCAATAAGAGATTTACTGCAAAAATGGAAGATTTACTGCAAAAATGGAAGACCCACCTCCTAGGGAGAGTGGCCTCTGTGAAAATGACCAATCTCCCTAAACTCCTGTATCTATTCCAGACACTGCCTATCCTTGTCCCTTATGTACAACTAAAAAAGATTCAAACGGATTTGATACGCTTTGTCTGGAACTGCAGGAGGCACAGGATACCACGTTTGGTCTTGATGGCATACTGCTCCGATGGGGGGCTGGCGTTCTCTGACCTGGTAAAATATTATCAAGCGACTCAATTGCACACCTTGATCTCCTGGTTCCCTCAACAATCCTATAATAAATGGACAGAGATTGAAACGATATGGCTCACACCTATACACCCGATCCAAACAGTTTACTCTGGAGTGCGAACGCGGAGGTGGACCCTGGTAGGCTTTTGGGGTCTATGTCTCAACTCTGCTCTGCTCTGCTCTTTGCTCTGGCGCAAAATGTCCCACGCATATGAGCTCAGTTCAGAAAGTAACTGCTAACATCTTTCCTCTGCAACCCCAAGATGCCTGCTGGTCTCACTCACCAGATGTCTTCACCCTGGGCAACGTGGAACTTATTCCACTTTGGCCACTTGGTAGAACCTAGATCACGCAAATTACTAACTGTCAGAAACCATGAATCAAACTGAACAGAAGTACAGTTAAATCACACTTGTTTAATAATAATAAAAAAGGGTAAACAGAGTAAATGTAGTCAAAACATAGCCAGAGTTCAGGAACCGGAACAGATAGTCAGACAAGCCAAAACTTCAGGGAACCAGAGAGGAGTAGAACAGCAAGCAGGATCTGGAGCCAGAAGGAATGTCAGCCAAGCAAGTCTTTAACAGGAACACAGAAGAGCGTCTCTAGAGATGTGACCAAGGTGAAGGCAGAGATCATCTGGGCTGGATGGCATATGTAGGCAGGACTGACAAGCAGGATATAATCAACAGGTGAGTCACCCTGGAGAGATGGGATCTGGCAATTATTGAGCCCAGCCCTGACACTAACGTTCACTGAACTCCAGGAAAAATATGACATGCCTCGCCAGGTGTTTTATGGATATCTGCAAATACGCAGCTATGCTCAATCCTTTGCCCTAAATCTCCATTTCTCAGCGCAATCTCCCTTTGAGAGCTTAATATTAGAGGGATCTGCATGCCAGGGTCTGATCTCTGACATATACTGGCTACTAAAATCCTACTCTATACTGAATCAGGGTAAACATGCCTACATGCTCTGCTGGGAAAAGATATTGGGAGAAGAAATTCCTGAGATGACATGGCAGACGATCTGGTCCCAGGCGGCTAAAAGCTCCTTCTGTACGCTCTACAAAGAGAACGCTTATAAAATTCTTTACTTTTGGTACCTGAGGCCGGACATACTCCATGTTATCTACCCCTCTAGCTCTGATCTGTGTTGGCGCTGTCAAGGGGACAAAGGTACCCTTTACCATATTTACTGGAGTTGTCCCATGATAGTGACCTTCTGGATGGAGACACAGTGCTTGTTGTTCCGCCTCTTTGGGGTACAGGTCCCCATGATGCCAACATTTTTTCTACTTGGTGTGTCACCATTACAAATTTCCAAACCATCCAAGAAGCTACTTAGACATGTCCTGACAGCTGCACAATGTCTGGTCACCCTCAACTGGAAGCGGCGCTCCCCACCCTCCCAAGAAGCTCTGTACACCAGAATAAAAGATGTGGAGCTAATGGAAAAAATGACATCTAGATTAGAGGATAGGTTGTAAATGCACGATAAGGTCTGGGAGGAGTGGCATCGCCAAGAGGATGCGCCATGAGCCAATGGTTGAGATACTACCTTACTTTCCCATCTCTTCTTTCTTATCTTACTTTTCTAAATGATCCTGCAGCAATTACTGCCACAATGTCTGTAGTGGCTATATCCCTGTTCTAGCACTGCCTGGAACTTAATGTGTTATGTCTATGTTCTTTTACCTGCTGAGGTAACTAATAAAACTGTTATTTGAAAAAAAGTCTTAGATCCAATAAAACTCAGTAACACAGCTCTTTTCTGCACAGCTTCCAGGAAAAACTCTAACCTGTCAGCAAATGAGTCCCATGAGGATGGATTAGCCACATCAAAGTTCTCCATGTGTTCCAGAGAAGCCATGCTGGAGATATTTATAGAGTTCTGATTCTTCAATCAATCTGATTACCTATGTTTCTGCAGTGTCCATTCACTGAAATCCCATCCTCATCACCAGTTTTGTGTATTTTAAAATGTATTTGAACCATCGACATGGACAGGCATTCAGAGGACTCTTTTACTTAATCCAACACAGACATACAGAAACCTAAGATGCTCTAAAATACATAGCTCTACCAGAACAATAAAAAGAACATATTTACAATGCTTCCCCCTACTGGATGGAGAGCAGTATAACACACTAATACATTGGTTCTCAACTTCTGTTTTCAGGACCCACTAACAGGACAGGTTTGCAAGATAACTGAAATACATCCCAGGTGATATCATTTGCTGCTCAGTGTTTGCAGTATTCTAGTCTGCATCTCCCCAAGGTAATACTTAAAGTCTGGCCTGTTAGTGGGTCCTGAGAACAGGAGTTGAGAACAACTGCACTAATACATAACAGCGTGGATACAGAGGGACCCATAATCTCTTATTGACCGGGGGCCCCATGAGTTGTAATTCCACCCCTGTGGGCCATTGCTAAAAAACTGACTGAGACCTTGTCATATCTACCAACAGTGATTCAGCTGGAGCCAGCAATGAAGTGTGTGCAGGAGGAGAGTCAAGGAGACTGTATATAGGAAGATGTCCCTAAAACTGCTGCCTAAATTTTGTTGCTGAAGTCAAGTGGACATCCCATGACCTCCCAACCCTATCCAACTTGTTAACACTCAAAAAATAACAAAAACAGGGTCACGGACTGTTGTCTGACTCTGGAGTGCCTGTGGGGGGTTTGGTGTGCCTGGCTGTGCAGGAGTGAGGGGTCCAGTTCATCTGTAGCTCCTTAGAAGGTGTCCTACATAAGATAAACGTTTATATGGAGCAGGGAGGAGTTCCATGCACAAAAAAATTATTCTTCACAATAATTTCAGTTGAACATTTTTTTTGTTTCATTGTAGCTACGTTTTATTTGAATTTTGCACTTGATGGTCTTGAGGGCAAAGATGAAAGACCTACCTGTGTATATCCATAAATTCCCAGTATTTGTGCCATTGGAATTGTTGTAACTGAGTAATGATCTCCAATAAACCCCACCAGTTCAGCTTCTCCAGAACATGAGTAGTTAGGGACTGTCTTCTGTAGCCCAGATAAAATGCTTAGAACATCCTTTACAGCCAAACATGGATGTAAACATGAATCTAGCACTTGAAATCCCAGTGTAATATTGGGCAAAATGTCTAGATTCTGGTTAACATTGTGGATAGCAGAAATAAAAGCCAAAAGATTTAGAGGTGATTGTTCTCCTGGACTGTAAAGGGAAAAATATTTATGGCAGAGGAGGGAACATTTAGAAATTACCATTACAATTATTTTGATCTTATATTTAGTAACCTTCAATGGACCTCTTCTACACCCCTGACAAGACAGGTACTTACCTGTCCTTGTGCCATTGAAATTAGCAAGATACTAACTTTCCTCTGGAAGAAATAGAGGTTGCAAAATGTCTTCATGGGAGAAGCAGAACTCATCTTACACTTTTAAATATTAGATATTGAATTTAAATTCAGCAATAATATTCATGTTCAATAAGCAATGAACAAACATTTAAAAATCAATTCCGACTCACACTTGAAGATTGGGAAATCAATTCAGTCAAGTTTGACAGTTTGGCTTTGCTTTGAAGAACAAAGTCAACCTATATAAATTAATTAATACATTTTGTTATGAAGACAGACAAACAAATAATAATAAAAACAGATACCTGGCAGGAAGTTCACCCCCCCCCCCCCCCCAAACTAGGGACTTGTATGTATTATTCTAATCCTCATTCAAACTTCAGATAGACCACATCTTTGTGCTACTCCAACAATTATCTTTAGTTTCTAAAGTGGACATCTTTTCCAGACCCTGGCCAGATGAGAACCCCCTTATTCTGCATTATAAGCTGTCTCTGCATAACAAGCCCTCTTTTAAATGGAGATTGAATAAATCCCTGGTCATCACTCAGGGCACATCCCTGCACATCCAAACCACATACAGAATTTCCTCTTTAACCACTTGCCGACTGCCGCACGCTGATTTACATCAGCAGAATGGCATGGGCAGGCAAAAGGGCGTACCTATATTTGCTGTCTAGTGGGCATGTGCGGGAGCATGCCCGCAGGTCCTGCAAACTGGGCATTCACCGGCGTCCCGCAATTACGGTGAGGAGAGGTAGAACGGGGTGATGTAAACAAGGCATTTCCCTGTTCTGCCTAGCAACATGACAGAGATCTACTGCTACCTGTCATTGGGAGCAGTGATCTCTGTCATGTTGTAGTGAGCCCATCCCCCCTACAGTTAGAACACATGCAGAGAACACACTTAACCCCTTGATTGCCCCCTAGTGTTTAACAACTTCCCTGCCAGTGTCATTTATACAGTAATCAGTGGCTTTTTGTAGCTCCGATCACTGTATAAATGTCAATGGTCCCAAAAGTGTCAAAATCTGTCCGTCTTAATGTTGCAGTCCTGATAAAAATCACAGATCGCTGCCATTACTAGTAAAAAAAAAATATAATAAAAATGCCATAAATCTATCCCCTAGTTTGTAGATGCTTTAACTTTTTGCGCAAACCAATCAATATACACTTATTGCGATTTTTTTACGGGCATGCTCCCGCACATGCCCACTAGACAGCAAATATAGGTACGCCCTTTTACCTGCCCATGCCATTCTGCTGATGTAAATCAGCGTGCGGCAGTCGGCAAGTGGTTAAAGAGGAAATTCTGTATGTGGTTTGGATGTGCAGGGATGTGCCCTGAGTGGTGAGCTGGGATTTATTCAATCTCCATTTAAAAGAGGGCTTGTTATGCAGAGACAGCTTATAATGCAGAATAAGGGGGTTCTCATCAGGCCAGGGTCTGGAAAAGATGTCCACTTTAGAAACTAAAGATAATTGTTGGAGTAGCACAAAGATGTGGTCTGATAGAAGTTTGATTGAGGATTAGAATAATACATACAAGTCCCTAGTTTGGGGGGGGGTTACTTCCTGCCAGGTATCGGTTTTTATTATTATTTGTTTGTCTGTCTACATAACAAAATGTATTAATTAATTAATATAGGTTGACTTTGTTCTTCAAAGCAAAGCCAAACTGTCAAACTTGACTGAATTGATTTCCCAATCTTCAAGTGTACAGAAGAATACATATCGGCTTAAACTGTGGAAGAAATTCATTTTTTATATATTTTTGAGGGATATTTATTATAGCAAAAAGTAAAAAATATTGTTTTTTTTCCAAAATTGACAATCTTTTCTTGTTTATAGCGCAAAAAATAAAAAACGCAGAGGTGATCAAATGCCACCAAAATAAAACTATATTTATGTGGAAAAAAAGGCCATCAATTACGTTTGGGTTCAACATCGCCCGACCACGCAATTGTCAGCTAAAGTGACGCAGTGCCGTATCGCAAAAAATGCTCTGGTCAGGAAGGGGGTAAATCCTCCCGGGGCTGAAGTGGTTAATCATTTGCATTTAATTCATCATTGCTTTTCTATGGGAAGTTTACAAGGCGAAACTCAGAGGCCACTTGATTCAGATAGCTGCTTAGCAAAAAACACCAAAGTGAGAGAAAAGAGCTACTAATATAACTTTCCTCCATCAAAAGGGAGTGGAAATCTAATTCATCGCTTTCCAGAAGGGATGAGTCAAGAGTTTAATCCAAACCAACTTTTGGCTGTTCAGACAAAATCACAACTTTTGGGACATTCAGCAAGAATCACTCTGCCGAACATCCCATAATGCATTGCAAATAGCTGTCAATGACCACTGGCCAATGCTTTGGCAGGTGATAAGTCCCACACACTATAAGTGCTTTGTAGATTTGTGGGAGTTAAAGTGTTACTAAACCCACAACAGTAAAATTAGTCTGTATATGCAGTAATGCATGCTTGTTGTCACTGTGGAACCTAAGAGGTTAATCCTTTGCATTGTGTAAAAAGGCTGTTTGATCCTGTCATCTCTGATCCTCCTTTTTTTTCTACTGTCCCCAATATATATCCTGATAGTAGAGAGCCTTTGGAGTCACTCTGCACATGCTCAGTTTGGTGTGTATTGCTAGAGAGTTTTTTTTTTTCTTGGGAGGGTGCAGGTGATCAGCACAGAGCCAATCAGCACTGTCCAAACAGAGGGTCAAGGGTCCTGCAGCCTCATAGGACAGTCAGAGGAGATTGAAAACTCCTCCTATAAGCTTTAACCAGAGACTTATAGAAGTCATAAGACTGCTATATACTGCTGCTGAGAAATGGTATTTAGCAGTTTATATTTACTAAAATAATAGCATTTCCATGTTCTGTGTACTGTGGGAGACCAGATATAGTGAATTCAGGGTCCTGGGTTTAGTAACATTTTGCTTGTAGTGTTTCTGTGGTTTTTTTTTTTTTGTTATTTTTTTTTTATCCTTCAGCTCTATTTTATCAGTTTTTATTTTGTTAAGGCCTTGCATTTAGTATTTTGTATGGGCTCAACAGAAGTAAAAGCAGTGTGAATTTGTTGGTGACACCTGGAAAGCTGCCTTTGTTTGCAGTGGAGCCAGGGCCGCCATCAGAGGAGGACAGCCCATACACATGTAGGGGGCCTGGGTTTCCCGAGCAACCCAGCCACCCGGGTCCCATCCATGTCTGGAGCTTCCCCAGGCTGCTTTGGCTGCTGTGCGGGGATACTTTCCAGGTCTGGACCCACAGCCCGGCCAATTCAGCAGGGAAAGAAGGGAGGTGGGTGGAGACAGAGAGGTGACTCTGGGCACCACGATCTGCAGGCTGTGGCAAATAAAATAAAAAAAACCTTTCCCCAGACAAGCGGACTATTTCTTCACTTTTGAGTGCAGGTGTAGTACTCTCCTGTGCCAGACGAATACAATACAGTCCCAGCCTCTTCTATATTAATCCACAGGGCAGGTTGGGACTGTAATGTACTCATGTATAAACTGAAAATCTTTTGAGCTACCAAAAAATAATAAAATCTGAGACTAGATAATCAGCTGCTGGTATTGATCACATCCCATACATCCGTGCTAAACGATTGAAATATATGAAAATACCGCGCTAATCTATTGTCAATATGCAATACCAAATGAAAATGAATTAACTGTGCTAAATATAGTGCCAAAAAAAAAAATCAATAATGAGACATAAATCGATCAAATCAATATAAAATAGAGTGCCAAAGTGCTAAGTGACATAATCAATTAGTACAATAAACAAAAATTGCATTAAAGTCCATATAACATGCTTTAAATCTTGCTGTGATTATAAAGTGCTGTAGTGCTTGTGAAAATCAATAACCAAATTTCATCCACAATTCCTCCACGTCTGTAGTGATAATCCAAACGTGTTGAAGTGACACCACTCTTGTGCTCCTCCCCTGTGTGAGTATTCTCACCTCAGGGCATGTGACCTCGCAATTAAGCTTGATCTAAACACGCCAGCGAACCAACTCTGGGTTCTGTGTAGATGGATCTGTGATATCCTATCCTGTCCAATGGCGTAGTCTCCACATGTATATGAGAAATGAGGACTGGATAGTGTGATACCGTTTATAAAAATATATATATTTATTCAAACAAAAGCCCCTATGCGGGGTACTCACATGGTACAGGTGTTCCAGTGCACCCCTCTGTGACAAGCATAAAAATGTTGAGATTGTGTGTCCCCTCACTCCAAACAGACCAGCTGCTGACTCCTACACCATCCTGTCCCCTCCACCACGCGTATCGACACAGGAATATGTTGTGTCTTCCTCTGGGGGATATGCCCCTGATGGAAAAGTTTGTATTTGAGGCTGGTGGACTTTAATGGTACCATAGCAATGAAGGTACACGTATATAAAACAAATAAAGTTTTATTGAATTGATATCAACAAATTTAAAATATACAAATTTAAGAGAGCAACTCTGTCTATCTAAACATAAAAGGTGCAACTGAAATACATGGTAATACCAGTTCACCAAATCTTAATTATGCTGACATGCTCGACGTGTTTCATGGAAATTCACTGCTTTTCAGGAGCTTTAGTTTGCATAATAATGTATTAAAGGAACAGAGATAGTGTATAGTACTAAAGAATAGAAAAAGAAAAATACATTAATCATAATAAACAGGACATAACATCACAAGAAATGACAACATTATCACAAAGTAATGGTGAGCACAGTATCCCTCCACAAAGGTGATCATGGCCCTTACCCAGAGTGAGTCGCAGTCCAAAAGAGTAGGCTCGCAGCTGCTCTATATACTCCTTTCTTTATAAAGGAGTATTATTACTCTATGTATGCTGTATAGATTGGGGTACATATAGCCCCATTTTTTTCCTTTATAGCTGGCGATAGATGTGAGTCTGAAGTGATCTCCATATACCTATGTTAGCTATATATTTCGGTATACTTACTCGTTATGATACACGATCTGTGAGGACCATGGGGCTGAAATAATCTTCGTATGTCTATCCAAGCTATGTATTCTGGTAGGTTTACTATTTATGATGTACAATGAGATAGCAATAGGAAATACACTTAGAAAGTACTCCAGCGATCTCACACTACCTAAGATCAATGGAAAAAATAAAATAGAAAATTTGACTGTTCACCACAACTAACGCCCTTTGAACAACTCTACATGCTATCGACTCCTCAAAATCACCTTATATCCGCTACGCACTCCTTACTATTCCTGGATCACAAACCCAATACCTCAAAGGAAAGAAAAGCTTGGGCAAAGGATCTAGACATAGCCCTAACTCCAGAGGATTGGGGAACAATTTTTCTTAACATAAACAAGGGCTCTATTAATGTCTCGACCCAAAAGAATGGGTACAAAATACAGTCCCGCTGGTACTGCACACCAGCCTTACTCCACAAATTCAAACCCACCATACCTGACACTTGCTGGAGGTGTCAAGAGTAAGGATGAGCAGAACTTGCGAACGGACCGATAGCTCACGCAAACATTCAAGCCCCGTTAAAGTCTATGGGACTCGAGCGTGAGAAATCAAAAGTGTGAATTTTAAAGGCTAATACGCAAGTTATTATCCTAAAAAGGGTTTGGGGACCTGGGTACTGCCCCAGGGTACATGTATTAATGCAAAAAAACATTTTAAAAACTGTTTTTTTCCAGGAGCAGTGATTTTAATGATGCTTAAAGTGAAAAAAATAAAAGTGAAATATTCCTTTAAATATCGTGCCTGGGGGGTGTCTATAGTATCCCTGTAAAGTGGCACGTGTTTCCTGTGTTTAGAAATGTCCCTGCACAAAATGACATTTCTAAAGGAATAAAAGTCATTTAAAACTGCTTGCATCTTTAATGTAATCTCTGGTCCCGGCAATATGGATGAAAATCATTGAGAAAAAAGGCATGGGTACCCCCCCCAGCCCATTACCAGCCCCTTTGGGTCTTGTATAGATATTAAAGGGAACCCCGCACCCAAATTAAAAAAAGGAAAGGAGTGGGGCCCCCAGGCCCTATATACTCCAAACAGCAGTATACAGGCGGTCCAAACAAGACAGGGACTGTAGGTTTGTTCTTAAGAAGAATCTGTAATTTTGAACTGGTACATTTTTAAACATTTTGGAGTGCAGGAAAGAGCCCTGCTGCAAAGAATTGCATCAAAAATTGTAATTACATGCCCCTGTTGAACAGGGGCTGAAAAATTGGGCCTTAGGCACTGGTGCTGGTGCCACAATACTGCAACCCCTCACAGATACTCTAGTTGGAGCGCAGGAATGAGCCCTGCTGCAAAGAATTGCATCAAAAATTGTAATTACATGCCCTGGCTGAAAAATTGGGCTTTAGCCACTGGTGGCGGCGCCCAGAAACAAAAATATTCATACAAGCTATCAGCATGATCATTGAGGAGGAAGAGGATAGTCACTTAGCATAACAGGATAGTCACTCAGCATCAGCATAGGCAGTCTTGAAGGGATCTGACATTTCAAAAAAATGTATTCGGTTACATCAGCATCAGGTGCTTGGTATCTAGTGGTGATCCAAGATTGATTTATTTTTATGAAGGTCAGTCGATCGACCAAGTCGGTGGACAGGCGCACCCTGTGATCAGTTACAAAGCCTCCAGCAGCACTGAATGTGCGTTCCAAAAGAACGCTGGATGCAGGACAGGCCAGTAGCTCAATTGCATACTGTGCAAGCTCTGGCCAGTGATCCATCCCCAAGACCCAGTAACCCAGAGGATTTTTGGTGGGAAAGGTGTCGAAGTCAGATCTTGCCCCTAGGTATTCCTGCACCATGTAAAACAGACGCTGGCAACCTCCCAGTCTCTGGGAACGCATTGCACAGACCTTTCTGCAAGGTATCCAGCAGATGTTTCATCCTCTGCTCACTCTGCGATGGCAAGATAAGGTCTGCAATAGGGATGAGCTTCGTGTTCGAGTCGAACCCATGTTCGACTCGAACATCGGCTGTTCGATCGTTCGCCGAATTGCGAACGATATGGGCCGTTCGCGCCAAATTCGTGTGGCGCGTCACGGCCCATAATTCACTGCGGCATCGCAGTGCATTGCTTGCTGATGATTGGCCAAGCATGCACTATGACCCGCATGCTTGGCCAATCACAGCGCCGCCTTAACAGAGAGCCATAATTGGCCAAAGCCAAGGAGGCTTTGGCCAATTATGGCTCAGGGGATTTAGTACACGCCCCACACTATATAAGGCCGCCTGCACGGCGGCCCTGTGCAGTGTGTTCCGGTGTGCTTAGAGAGAGAGAGAGAGAGAGAGAGAGAGAGAGAGAGAGAGAGAGACACAGTGTCATTTCATTTGAGTTAGCTAGATTAGGCAGGACAGTCAGTCAGTTAGCTGCACTTAAAGTGTATTGTGTATATATATGCATCCCAGGTGTTTCATATCTATCTATCTATCTATCTATATATATATATACACATACATACACTGTATTCAGTTTAGCTAGATCCGTTCCTGTTATCTTCTAGACTATTTACATTTAGTGCAGTGCGTCCTGCTCACAGTGTTCAGCTAGATCCGTTCCTGTTATATTCCTACTGACAGGCAGGCTTGTCTTGTTACAGTATTTTGAAGAAAATTACTGGTGTTCTTTTGATCCTATTAGTGCCACAGTCAGGCAGCTAGACTATTTACATTTAGTGCAGTGCGTCCTGCTCACAGTGTTCAGCTAGATCAGTTCCTGTTATATTCCTACTGACAGGCAGGCTTGTCTTGTTACAGTATTTTGAAGAAAATTACTGGTGTTCTTTTGATCCTATTAGTGCCACAGTCAGGCAGCTAGACTATTTACAGTTAGTGCAGTGCGTCCTGCCCACAGTGTTCTGCTAAACCTACAAGTAAGTGGGGTGCGTCCTGCTCACAGTGTTCAGCTAAACCTACAAGCTAGTGTGGTGCGTCCTGCTCACAGTGTTCAGCTAGATCCGTTTCTGTTATCTTCTTACTGACAGGCAGGCTTGTCTTGTTACAGTAAATACAGCTACCTGAAGAAAATTGCTGGTGTTCTTTTGATCCTATTAGTACCACAGTCAGGCAGCTAGACTATTTACAGTTAGTGCAGTGCGTCCTGCTCACAGTGTTCTGCTAAACCTACAAGTTAGTGGGGTGCGTGCTGCTCACAGTGTTCAGCAAAACCTACAAGTTAGTGGGGTGCGTCCACCTCACAGTGTTCAGCAAAACCTACAAGCTAGTGGGGTGCGTCCTGCTCACAGTGTTCAGCTAGATCCGTTCCTGTTATCTTCTTACTGACAGGCAGGCTTGTCTTGTTACAGTATTTTAAATAAAATTGCTGGTGTTCTTTTGATCCTATTAGTACCACAGTCAGGCAGCTAGACTATTTACAGTTAGTGCAGTGCGTCTTGCTCACAGTGTTCTGCTAAACCTACAAGTTAGTGGGGTGCGTCCACCTCACAGTGTTCAGCTAAAGCTACCTGTAGAAGGTTGGTGGTGTTCTCATACTACAGGCAGGCAGTTGATTTTGCTAGCTGCAGTATCAGTACATATATATATATATATATATATATATATATATATATATATATATATATATATATATATATATATATATATATATATATATATATATATATATATATATATATATCTCCCAGCTTAGTGCAGCTACAGGCCATTAGTATGTCTGGAAGGCCAAGAAGGAGAGGCAGACAGTCACAAGCCAATAAGAGAGGGCAAGCAGGCTCTGTGTCTAGTGCTGGTCGCGGAGACGGTGCATCCTCATCAGCACGTGGCCATGGGACACGCTTGGCCTTTTTTTCGGCAGCTGGCCATGTTGAGCCTCAACATGCGGAAGACTTGGTCGAGTGGATGACCAAGCCGTCCTCATCCTCCTCATCCTCTCTCACCCATGCCCAGGGTACTTTGTCTGGCAAAGCAGCGGCCTCTTCCCTCGGCTCAATGTCATCAGTGACTCCTTCCCTAGCCCCACCATGTCCTCCTGAGGAGTCCCTCGAACTGTTTGACCACAGTGTTGGGTACATGCTCCAGGAGGATGCCCAGCGTTTGGAAGGCTCTGATGATGATACTGAGCTCGATGAAGGCAGTAACACGAGCACGGACAGAGGGGGTGCCCAAGAAGGACAGCAATCTGGCAGTCATGCTCCCCCTGCTGCAGCATACTGCCAGGTTTGCTCCAGTGATGGGGAGGGAGGGGATGATGAGGTCACTGACTCAACGTGGGTGCCTGATAGGAGAGAAGAGGAGGAGGCGGCACATCACCAACGAGGCAGGATGCACTCCAGGGGCCAGCCTAAGGGCAGCACATTGACTGCATCACAACCCAAAGCTCCACATGTGCAGGGCGCTGCAGTCTCTGCGCGTTATTCAAAAAGTTCTTTGGTGTGGGCCTTTTTTGAGACGAGTGCATCAGATCGCACCGCTGCTATTTGCAACATATGTCTCAAGCGTATCTCGCGTGGCCAAAACATCTCCCGCTTGGGTACCACATGCTTGACCAGACATATGTTGACCTGCCATGCAGTTCGTTGGCAAGCGTATCTAAAAGACCCACACCAAAGAACAAAGAGGACCTCTGCTTGCTCCTCATCAGCTGAGATTTCCAACCCCACTAGACCTTCAGTCCTCTCTGAGACCTGCACTGAGAGGAATGAAGGTGTAGAATTAGGTGTGTCACAGCCACGTACTTGTGGGCAATCTGATTTTGGTACACCGACGTCAGATTGTACCAGGCAAATTTCCCTGCCCCAGCTGCTGCACCGCCGAAAGAAGTTTGCTCCCAGCCATCCACATGCCCAGTGGTTGAATGCTAGCTTGGCAAAATTGCTAGCACTTCAACTGCTGCCTTTTCAGTTGGTAGACTCTGCCCCCTTCCGTGAGTTTGTGGAATGTGCAGTTCCTCAGTGGCAGGTACCCAAACGCCACTTTTTCTCACGGAAGGCGATTCCGGCTCTCTACCAGCATGTGGAAGGCAATGTCCATGCCTCGCTGGACAGGGCGGTCAGCGGTAAGGTGCATATTACCGCTGACTCATGGTCCAGCAGGCATGGACAGGGACGTTACCTAAGTTTCACGGCGCATTGGGTGACTCTGCTGGCAGCTGGGAAGGATGCAGGACAAGGTGCAGTAGTGTTGGAGGTTGTTCCGCCACCACGCCTCCAAAATGCTAATGATTGTGACACACCTCTCTCCTCCACCCCCTCCTCTTCTTCTTCCTCCATGGCCTCTTCCTCAGAACCAGCGGTGCTCCGTAGTCATTCAAGGGGCTACGCAAGTACGCAGGCCAAAAGATGCCATGCGGTGCTTGAGCTGGTGTGCTTGGGGGACAGGAGCCACACTGGGGCAGAGGTTCTGTCAGCTCTGCAGGGGCAGGTTCAGAGGTGGTTGACGCCACGCCAACTTAAGGCAGGAATGATGGTTTGCGACAATGGCACCAACCTCCTCTCTGCCCTCCGACAGGGACAAATGACCCATGTGCCCTGTTTGGCTCACGTCCTTAACTTGGTGGTGCAGCGGTTCTTGAGCAGGTACCCGGGCTTACAGGATGTCCTGAGGCAGGCCAGGAAAGTCTGTGTGCATTTCCGCCGGTCATATAATGCCAGTGCTCGGCTGACGGACCTCCAAAAAGGAGTTTAACCTGCCCAAGAACCGCCTAATCTGTGACATGCCCACCAGGTGGAACTCAACGTTGGCCATGCTGCAGCGGCTGCACACGCAGCAGAGGGCCATCAATGAGTACCTGTGCGACTATGGCACCAGGACAGGGTCAGGGGAGCTTGGTTTTTTTTCCCCACGCCAGTGGGCCATGATCAGGGATGCATGCACTGTCCTGTCACCATTTGAGGAGGCCACGAGGATGGTGAGCAGTGACAGTGCATGCATCAGTGACACTGTCCCCCTTGTCCACCTGTTGGAGCACACGCTGCGTGGAATAATGGACAGGGCACTTGAGGCAGAACAGAGGCAGGAAGAGGAGGACTTCCTTAGCTCTCAAGGCCCCCTTTATCCAGACAGTGTTCCTGCGTGCCCGCCGATCACACAGGAAGAGGACGAGGAGGAAGAGGAGGAGGAGGAGGAGGAAGATTGTGTCAGTATGGAGGTGGAGCCTGGCACTCAGCATCAGCAGCAGTCTTTAAGGGATCAGTCCCAAGAACCACATGGACTTGTACGTGGCTGGGAGGAGGTGGCTGCGGACCATGTCGTCCTTAGTGACCCAGAGGACTCCGGACCGAATGCCTCAGCAAACCTACGCTGCATGGCCTCCCTGATCCTGCAAAGCCTGCGTAAGGATCCTCGTATTCGTGGTATCAAGGAGAAGGACCAATACTGGCTGGCAACCCTCCTTGATCCACGTTACAAGGGTAAGGTTGCAGACTATCTTATCTTGCCATCGCAGAGGGAGCAGAGGATGAAACATCTTCAGGAGGCCTTGCAGAAAGGTCTGTGCAACGCGTTCCCAGAGACTGGGAGGTTACAAACTCCTGTTTCTGGACAACGTGTTGCTGAGGCTTCGGTCAGTCAAAGAAGGAGCGGTGGAGAAGGTGGCCGTCTGACCGATGCGTTCAGACAATTTTTTGGTCCGCAGCCCCAAGGTATGATTGGTTCCAGCAACCATCGCCAGCAGACATGTGCAGGATGAAAAAATTCGTTTAGTTTAGTTTCGTTTCGATTCGTTATTTAACTAAATTCGTTTAGTTAAATTTGTTGCATTCATTACATTCGTTTTCGGAATTTGTTTCGTTTCGTATTCGAAAAAAAAACTATCAAATTCGAAAAAAATATAACTGAATTTGAAAAAGTAAACTCTATCTATCTATCTATCTATCTATCTATCTATCTATCTATCTATCTATCTATCTATCTATCTATCTATCTACACATACACACACACACATACATACATACATACACACACACACACACACACACACACACACACACACACCTTCCGAAATTTGAATTTCTTATAAAATGAATTCGAATTTGAATAGGAAAGATAGAAAACAGAATAGAAGAAAATATAATATATATTATATTTTCTTCTACTCTGTTTTCTATCTTTTCTATTCAAATTTGAATTCATTCTATACGAAATTCAAACTTCAGAAACCATGTACCGAAATTCGAATTTCGTATAGAATGAATTCGAATTGAAAAGACTATTATAAAATATAAAATAATAGAAAAGAAAAGCATAAAAAAAAACAATAGAAGAGAATAATTAAAAAAAAAAAAAATTATATTTTATATATATATATATATATATATATATATATATATATATATATATATATATATATATATATATATATATATATATATATATATATATTTATATTTATATTTATATTCTATTGCTTTATTATTTTATATTCTATCTTATTGTTTTTTTTTAGAAAAACGTTTTCTATTTTTTTCGAATTCGAGTAGGTTTTCGAATTCGATTCGAATATGTTTTCGAATTCGATTCGAATATGTTTTCGAATTCGTTTAAATTCTTTACTTTTGTAATTCGGAAATTCGGATGCATCCGAATTTCCGAATAATGAAAAATTCGTCCGAATTTCGATTCGGAACGAAACGAAATGCACATGCCTAATCACCAGCGTCTGTTTTACATGGTGCAGGAATACCTAGGGGCAAGATCAGACTTGGACACCTTTCCCACCGAAAATCCTCTGGGTTACTGGGTCTTGAGGATGGACCACTGGCCAGAGCTTGCACAGTATGCAATTGAGCTACTGGCCTGTCCTGCATCCAGCGTTCTTTCGGAACGCACATTCAGTGCTGCTGGAGGCGTAGTAACCGATCACAGGGTGCGTCTGTCCACTGACTCGGTCGATCGACTGACCTTCATAAAAATGAATGAGTCTTGGATCACCACCAGCTACCAAGCACCTGATGCTGATGTAACCGAATAATTTTTTTTGAAATCTCAGATCCCTTCAAAGACTGCCTATGCTGATGCTGAGTGACTATTCCTGAGTAATTATCCTCTTCCTCCTCAATCATCACGCTGATAGCTTGTAAGAGCATTTTTGGTTCTGGGCGCCACCACCAGTGCTTAAGGCACAATTTTTCAGCCCCTGTTTAACAGGGGCGTGTAATTACGATTTTTGATGCAATACTTTGCAGCAGGGCTCGTTCCTGCATTCCAACTAGAGTGTCTGTGAGGGGTTGCAGTGTTGTGGCACCAGCACCAGTGCCTAAGGCCTAATTTTTCAGCTCCTGTTCAACAGGGGCATGTAATTACAATTCTTGATCTAATATTTCACAGCAGAGCCCTGTGAGGGCTTACAGTGTTGTGGCCACAGCAACACCTAAGGCCCAAATTTCTGCTGAGTATATAGGGCAGGACCCTACTTTCAAACAACTAACTTACAAACGACTCCTACTTGCATACGGAAGGAGACAACAGGAAGTAAGAATAAATCTACCCCTAGGAAGGGAAATTCTCTCCTGTAAGAGTTAATATGGGAAAAACATTTCTCCTTTCCACTGATGCTTTCCAATCCATTGGGACAAAAAGTGAGGTGAAATCTTCTGAAGAGGAGGAAAGACAGCAAAACAAATGTCACAGGGGTGATAACCCTTCCCTATGTTTTCCAAAAAGCTTAAAAAAGATTTTTTGGCTGGAGCTAAACACGTTAAAAATGTACCCGTTCAAAATTACAAAGAGATTCTACTTAACAACAAACCTACAGCCTGTATACTGCTGTTCAGAGTATATAGGGCCTGGTGGCCCCACACCTTTCCTTATTTTAATTTGGGTGCGGGGTTCCCCTTAATATCCATACAAGACCCAAAGGGCCTGGTAATGGACTGGGGGGTACCCATGCCGTTTGTCTCACTGATTTTCATCCATATTGCCAGGACCCGACATTACATTAAACCCGCAAGCAGTTTTAAATGAGATTTTTTCCTTTAAAAATGACATTTGGTGCAGGGACTGTTCTAAACATGGGAAACACACGTCACTTTACAGGCATACTATAGACACCCCTCAGGTACGATATTTAAAGGAATATTTCACTTTTTTTTTTTTACTTTAAGCATCATTAAAATCACTGCTCCCGAAAAAACGGCAGTTTTTAAAAGTTTTTTTTGCATTGATACATGTCCCCTGGGGTAGGACCCGGGTCCCCAAACCCTTTTTAGGACAATACCATGCAAATTAGCCTTTAAAATGAGCACTTTTGATTTCGAACGTTCGAGTCCCATAGACGTCAATGGGGTTCTAACGTTCGTGCGAACTTTCGGTCCGTTCGCAGGTTCTGGTGCGAACCGAACCGGGGGGTGTTCGGCTCATCCCTAGTCTGCAACCTTACCCATGTAATGTGGATCAAGGAGGGTTGCCAGCCAGTAACGATCCCCCTCCTTGATACCACGAATACGAAGATCATTCTGCAGACTTTGCAGGATCAGGGGGGCCATGCAACGTAGGTTTGTTGAGGCATTCGGTCCGGAGTTCTCTGGGTCACTAAGGACGACATGATCCACAGCCACCTCCTCCCAGTGACGTACAAGTCCATGGGTTTCTTGGGACTGTAAATAATCCCTTAAAGACTGCTGCTGATGCTGAGTGCCAGGCTCCACCTCCATACTGACACAATCCTCCTCCTTCTCCTCGTCCTCTTCCTGTGTGATCGTCGGGCACGCAGGAACACTGTCAGGATAAAGGGGTCCTTGAGAGCTAAGGAAGTCCTCCTCTTCCTGCCTCTGTTCTGCCTCAAGTGCCCTGTCCATTATTCCACGCAGCGTGTGCTCCAACAGGTGGACAAGGGGACAGTGTCACTGATGCATTCACTGTCACTGCTCACCATCCTCGTGGCCTCCTCAAATGGTGACAGGACAGTGCATGCATCCCTGATCATGGCACACTGGCATGGGGAAAAAAAAAACAAGCTCCCCTGACCCTGTCCTGGTGCCATAGTCACACAGGTACTCATTGATGGCCCTCTGCTGCATGTGCAGCCACTGCAGCATAGCCAACGTTGAGTTCCACCTGGTGGGCATGTAACAGATTAGGCGGTTCCTGGGCAGGTTAAATTCCCTTTGGAGGTCTGCCAGCCGAGCACTGGCATTATATGACCAGCGGAAATACACACAGACTTTCCTGGCCTGCCTCAGGACATCCTGTAAGCCCGGGTACCTGCCCAAGAACTGCTGCACCACCAAGTTAAGGACGTTTGCCGAACAGGGCACATGGGTTAGCTGTCCCTGTTGGAGGGCCGAGAGGAGGTTGGTGCCATTGTCGCAAGCCGCCATTCCTGCCTTAAGTTGGCATGGCATCAACCACCTCTGAATCTGCCCCTGCAGAGCTGATGGAATCTCTGCCCTAGTGTGGCTCCTGTCCCCCAAGCACACCAGCTCAAGCCCTGCATGGCATCTTTTGGCCTGCGTACTTGCGTAGCCCCTTGAACGCCTATGGAGCACCTCTGGTTCCGAGCACAGGAAGAGGCCATGGAGGAAGAAGAAGAGGAGGGGTGGAGGAGAGAGGTGTGTCAGAATCACTAGTAGTGATATTTTGGAGGCGTGGTGGCGGAACAACCTCCAACACTACTGCACCTTGTCCTGCATCCTTCCCAGCTGCCAGCAGTCACCCAATGCACCGTGAAACTTAGGTAACATGCCTGTCCATGCGTCAGTGGTAATATGCACCTTACCGCTGGCCGCACTGTCCAGTGAGGCCAAGACATTGTCTTCCACATGCTGGTAGAGAGCCGGAATCGCCTTCCGTGAGAAAAAGTGGCGTTTGGGAACCTGTCACTGAGGAACCGCACATTCCACAAACTCATGGAAGGGGGCAGAGTCTACCAACTGAAAAGGTAGCAGTTGAAGTGCTAGCAATTTTGCCAAGCTAGCATTCAACCGCTAGGCATGTGGATGGCTGGGAGCGAACTTCTTTCTGCGGTGCAGCAGCTGGGGCAGGGAAATTTGCCTGGTACAATTTGACGTCGGTATACCGATAGCAGATTGCCCACAAGTACTTGGCTGTGACACACCTAATTCTACACCTTCATTACTCTCAGTGCAGGTCTCAGAGAGGACTGAAGGTATAGTGGGGTTGGAGATTCCAGCTGATGAGGAGCAAGGAGAGGTCCTGTTTGTTCTTTGGTGTGGGTCTTTTAGGTACGCTTGCCAACGAACTGCATGGCAGGTCAACATATGTCTGGTCAAGCATGTGGTGCCCAAGTGGGAGATGTTTTGGCCATGCGAGATATGCTTGAGACATATGTTGCAAATAGCAGTGGTGCGATCTGATGCACTCGACTCAAAAAAGGCCCACACCAAAGAACTTTTGGAATAACGTGCAGAGACTGCAGCGCCCTGCACATGCGGAGCTCTGCGGTGTGATGAAGTCAACGTGCTGCCCTTAGGATGGCCCCTGGAGGGCATCCTGCCTCATTGGTGTTGTGCCTGCTCCTCCTCCTCTCTCCTATCAGGCACCCACGTGGAGTAGGTGACCTCATCATCCCCTCCCTCCTCATCAATGGAGCAAACCTGGCAGTATGCTGCAGCAGGGGGAACATGACTGCCAAATTGCTGTCCTTCTTGGGCACCCTCTCTGTCTGGGCTTATGTTACTGCCTTTCTCTAGCTGAGTACCATCATCTGAGCCTTCAAAACGCTGGGCATCCCCCTGGAGCATGTACCTAACACTGTGGTCAAACAGTTTGGGGGACTCCTCAGGAGGACATGGTGGGGCTACGGAAGGAGTGACTGATGCTGAGGGAAGAGGCCGCATTGGCAGCTGCTTTGCCAGACAACGTACCCTGAGCCTGGGTGAGAGAGGATGAGGAGGATGAGGGCGACTTAGTCATCCAC